>NW_027622456.1:0-12794 GCF_034508935.2 Berghia stephanieae
CACCTCAAAAAATAGGGACCATCTCTTCAGTAATAAATTGCCGTAGCTTCTTTATATCATTCTCTAATGCATCTCTTGGGTTTTCTCAAATTTGTTCTCTTTGCTTCACAATTGAACTCTGGCTGTAAAAAAAATACTATCCCAATTATAATCCAGGACAGCTTTGAACAAATCTATCTCTGCGATTCTTCCATTTTGTTTTGCATTATATATTCCCCTTTTAAGAAATTAATTAACTTTTTCAATATAAATCCAATTGAAAGCTTCAAGCCTGCTTTCAATGTCCCATCCTCTTTCAAAGTCATTTCAGAAATGGTTTGCGATATTTCATTAAAGTTACAAACGCTTCACCACGTCCTCTCCAGAGAAATGAAGGTTGATTCGTTCTCTTCCTATTTTTAAAATCAAATTTCCTAAGATGCGTAAATCACTCATTATAACTTTTCTCTCCTTCTTTGAACTTTTACTCCACAATTTTGTTCCTAACAATACTATAGCTTTGGTCTGATCGACACAAATTTCCCACTTCATCATTCCGAAATTTGTCAAGAATATTCTCCTTTATTTCTTTACTTGCATTGGGAGCCACGGGATAAAATTTTACAACCCCAGTACACAGAGCATGCTCAGTACTACATTTCTTTTTGTGTTCATAAACCCTTCGTCCAGAGTAAAACCCCTTACAGCCAGCACACATAACAACTTCATGTGACCCTTGTGCTCTCTCACGCATAACTATTGAATTGTTTCTAGTGTTTTGAATAAAAAATGCCCTTTTTCTTGAGATAATCCATTGTTCTATCCCTTTCCTTTACAGGCTGTTTCATGCCTCTGTAACTTCTTCTCATCTTTGTGTTTCCTCATCAAATGCCTTGAGAGTTTTGTTTGCAACTGTCCACAGTATGGACAGGGTCTCCATTGGCTTTTGTATTTCTCTGGAAAAAAAGAAGAAAATAAAGCACATCATGCTATGAACTATGAAAATAAATCAATAGACAGATCATATGCACATCAGCTACATGACAGCGATAGAGAGGAATAGCATTCCAAATATTTAAGGCCTGGACAAGTAACTGTCATAATTCCTTCTTGTTATATACTTTTCTAACCATCTATTCCTTTGGAAGAGGTATGTTAGATTTGTGGAGACCTCTGCCACATAACAAATCCAGTGAAAAGACCCATATTTTGTTTTGAAATAGAAATAAATAGATCAATCCACCCACTTCACTGGGTTCAGGGTTCCCTCTTCATTATAATCAAAATATGAACATAAATCGGAATAGTAACACATTGAAGTCTCATCTGAATACATAGATTGTCCTTTGTTGTTTCAGCGAAAATCAGACAGAATGTCAAAAGAAATTTTAGGTTTTTCCCCAACCACCCCTTGGAGGTATCAGTATCAGCGGAATGGTAAGCGTCATGTTTTTTACGTTGAGCAACAAAATTTACTCCAAATGCTTCACTCGACCCAGCGAAAAGCAATCAAGAATAGACCCAAGTCCTATCCAAAGACTAACATTTCATTTAAGTTTATTGTAGGCCCTTGGCCAATCGACAAAATTCAATTCACATAATTATTTACTACAATCAGAAATTAATTAATATCAATAATAGTAATAGAATGCAATGAAGGCAATATCATAATAATAAATAATAATATAATAATAATAATAATAATAATAATAATAATAATAATAATAATAATAATAAAAATAATAATAATAATAATAATAACAGTAGCGGCTATAAGTAACAATTAATATAGTAACAAAAGTAATAATAGACTATAGTTCATAGTCATAACAATGACTTTCTTTGTCATTGAGGGAGTGAGAAAACATCACCGGCTGGCAGAACAAACAGCCACATCAATCAAACGTCCTCCAGACCGGTTGAGCATCGGCTTCATTAATTCCTTAAAGACTTCCCCCAAACTGCCTGAACGATGCTGATGCCCAGACAACTTAATCCTGATTTATATTTTGTGGGAATGAAAAGACATGTATATGCCGAAATATTTCAATAACAAACACACTGTTCAATAGAAAATATTTGAGTCTTGCCTTTGTTAATTGATACAGGTAAGTTAGGAAAATAAATGCTATAAAAACGATCAGCAAGTTCGTGAACACTGCTTCTCAACTCGAACATATGTTTTCATCAAATCTACACACATCATGTGTGAGCTGAATTTTAATGATCTCAGTGTCATTGAAAGGAAACCCAAGAATTTTAGAATAAGAAAAATATTGAACCTGGAAGTCAAAAGGGTTTGTAGCACAGCAGGCATTATCAAAGTATAATTTTAGTACCGACAAATTAAAAAGAAAATGTGCTTTTCTTTAAATGCTCCCAATCATCATATACTGTTTAGGTTGCAAGATTAATAAAAATGTTATCTACTCTGATTCTCGTTAAGTTTCCAGCTGTCTGTGAAAAAAAGCCTTAAGCATCATAGAAATACAAAGAAACAGTTTAAAATATAGATGGTTTGTAACAAAAAAAACCATTTTAACACTTACAATACAAGCAATTTAAGTCTATTACAGACAAAAAAAACCCCAATAAAATAAACATAACATTTTTATGCTGGTTTCACTGATATCACTCACACATTGGGGTTTCAGATTCTAAATGTCCACCCTATCAAATTTGGATTTGTGCTTGTTATGTAAATGGTAGCGTATTTTGCGACGCAGCTTGCCACAACAGAAAAAAAATGCAATAACACAAATGCAGCACCATGGAGGGGTGGAAGTTTTCTTTTAAAAGAATGGTAAATTAAAATTGATCCCACAAATATCAAAGAGAAGAATGACAAAAAAAAATGACTCACCATTGCACGTAACACGTTGTTTGCAAGTTGTATAGCATTCGGGTTGAACCTGGTCCCAGACTGGCAACGAGGTTCAGTCTGTGATAGTTGTGGATGAGGCTCTGACTGAGTTGGGGAATGAGCACTAGGTTCCAAAGACAATGATGTACTCAGCATTGGGTACCTCACAGAGTACGTGAGGAATCAGACTCGGGTCAGCAACAAAATCGGGACCCGTATATTTTGTGAAAAGATGACAATCAATCATATTTATTCATGTTGACAATAAACATGAAGAGCCATTGTTTAATAATCCAACTAAACAATAGCTGGTTTTATAAATGCAAGTATAATAAAAAAGAGTTGAGAAAGGCAGACATATTGTCCAAGTATTTAATATGTTCAACTGTGCTTGGATAAATATAGATACACCAACCAGGTTTCAGTAAACCGTTTTTTAACCAACTCTTTAAAATCCTACACCAGGACCAACAACTACAAACAATTTTTATATCACTACGATTCTGGACATATAAACGGTTGTCATTGCAACAATATAACTTCCTAACCTTGCAACTGCAATAATAGTTATACAAAAAAAGTTAGATAAACATTACGATGCAAGAGAATTTGGACAAAATGCGAGTTCAAAAGTATAATCCCAACAGAAGCATTTTAATTTTTCCCTGGAAACGCATCATTTCACATTTTGTCAAATAAAAAAACAAACGACTTCAAATGTGAATGGCTCATCAATGAATATCACTTCTAAAATATAACGAGGAAGGTTTAAAATAGTGTATTGTTGCGAAGTCCACTGCAAAGAAAAATTTTTAACAACAAAAAACTAGGAGATCTCACTGTGTAAAACAGTGTTGTCCTTGTCCTGAAATATTGTATTGCGCCTAACAGACTGCAGGTCTCATCTTTTGTGGCAAATGTGTTTTGTCCACCACAAAATATGTTGATGTGAGAGCATTTTGAGCATGGTGCCAACTGTGGATAAACGCTATACAAATTTATGATTTTATTTTAATGTACATACTTACCACAAATGAATCATGTGATATGGAACTTTGTTCTGCATCATTTTCAGGCTCTGAGTTGGAGTCTATATAGAAAATAAAAACAACAAAAAAAAGCTGAAGACTATCATGTGCAAGTTTTTCTCTAAACTCTTAAACAAAAAATCATGCCATCTTGTGCTGTAAAAGGATTTTTTAAAAATTATTTACCTTATGACTATTGTCCTTTGGAAAACAAAGAAAATTAAGTCCGAAACCTTCGGGCTATTTTTCTTTTAAATTTCAAGAACGTCAGAGTTGGCAAGGGAGGACGGAAATATAATTCCAGAAACCAATCTGTCTATAATCATATCCATATGATAGTTTTTCGTTCAAGATTCAGGTACAGTCCACTTAGGATAATCGCAATACCTTGGGATCATCGAAAATGTTGGGATTAACCGAAATTCAGTTTCCTGTCCACTATTTCAACATTTTACACATTTATTGTCAACTCAAACCAGTAAAATAATATCTTAGTCCACCACATACAGAGCAATTTGATTGAAACAAAAACCATATGGCAGCCCCGTGTAGATTTGTCAACCAAAAGCAGCTATGAAGCAAGCCGATATCTTATTCAGATTGGAAGAAGTTTCAATCTTTTTTCTCAACAATTCAACATTTGTCAGAGTTAAAGAGATTAGCCTTAATGAGAGACAATAAGCTCTCACCAAACTCGTTGGTCAACAATGCACAGTTGTTAATCCTAAAACAAAGGATATCGCTCAGTCTCTCTTTATAACTGTCATTTATAACCTGTTGTCAAGATTAAAGACCACCCCACCCCTCTTCTATTAATGGCCACCGATGACGTCACAAACCCATACTGCAGAGCCCCGCCCTCTTTCGACTCTAACAGAGTGGTGACACACAACTGTAGCATTAAATCCTGCACATCTCGATTCTTCAACCTGTCACGATTTCATCCATGATGAAATTTAATCATGATATACTGTTTGATTTCTTGAATTTACCACTTTTTAAAAAACCGAAGTTTGTTGCAATTAACCAGTGACTTTTATATAGATTATTTCCATTGCTTAGGAAATATGTGATTAACCGAAAGTTGCGATTAAACGAGTTGCAATTATCCGGAGTGGACTGTAATAGTAATTACACATCATGACTCAAAAAAAAAAAAAAAAAAAAGCAAACTATGTGTACCTAAATGTTATTCATTCCTCATCAAATTACATTCTTACCATTAACATCATAAATCACATCAAAAGGTTGTCTGGATTGACAGCAAGACATTTTTCAAAGGGTTTTTTAAAGCTCAAATCTCTCTGATCTGAAGTTACAAAAGAAATAGCATATTCTCAACATTAAACTATGATTTTGGATGGCTTGATATGGCATACTAATGCATAAAGCAAGATCAAAGACAGGTTTAAGTTTAAATTATTTATAATTCTTTTCAAAAAACCATTCTAGTTTTGGGCCAAAATAAAATAAAACACGAAAGTGTTGAGTTGGATAAAGCTAAAACTAAAAGTATAGTGTATAGATATAGTAGTAGTAAACGACAGATCTTACTCACTATGTGAATCTACAGTCTACAAAGTTTCCCGAATTATCTGACTCCACTTTTCCCAAAAGACTGACGACAATGCAATCATCAATCGGTGTGTGTGTGATTGTGATGTCTACCCTATTGAAAATCTTAAATCAACAGTGAGTAATAAGAATGGCCAATAACTTACCAATTTAAATTATCTCGGTGTCTCTTCAATGATCCTCCAGCATCAATTTACCCCACGATGCCATAGACGTCTAGTTTGGAACTCAGCAAGTGACGAAAAAATACTTGCGGCTATAGAGAGGGCGTCCGTCGCCACCTCCCCAAGTCATTGTTATCAGATAATCATTGGTTTTTGAAAAATATGAAACAAGGGGTTCATTTTAAAAAGACTCTTTTGTAATAAAGATATAATGTTGGGTATTGCACTTTAAAATCTCTTCGACATAGAAGGTCAACTTGACGTCTAGACCAAATCATTTCAAAAGATCGATATGGAAACAGCAACGCCGGAAGGGGGATTTAAAGCGGCACTGACGATTCACGCTAAAAACAGAAGATGCTCCATTTCACACGCGAGAGGCTTCAACTGGCATCAGGCATCAACATGCTACTAAATAAGGGGTTTGATGAACGTTTTGACAAAAATTAAAGCTGAAAACTGATAACCACCTACTACGGGACTTGGGGAGTGAGTGATGCCATGCCTCTTTAGCGCGAAATTGACAAACATCTTTCACGAAAAAAAAGTTACTATTTTTGCTTTCTCTTGTCACCAAAAAATAAGAACCGGGACCAAGATTCATAAATCGTTTCTAAAAAAGATTATAATTCGTTATCTTGTTCATTCCTCGTTCATAAACTTTCACAAAATTTTTATATTGGGTTTTCATTACTATAAAAATCCATTAATGCTCAAAATTTTTAGAGAAAATTTGGGAAAAAGATAATTGCCTCACTATTGAAATATATCGAGAAAACACTGGTACCCCCCCTATTTACTTTTTTTCAGGGGGTCACCTTATTGCCCAAACTGAAAATTTAGGCATAACTCTTTTTACTGGGGTGTTTAAAAATAACTTCAATACTATATTTACAATTATTTTTCCTTGACGTTGGTTACAACTTTAAACTAAAAAAGAAAAGTGAATTGCAGAGGTCAAATCAATAGGGGGACCGGGTTTTTTGGTTCTCCCTATTGGAAAAGTCTGAAAAATAACTAAAAGGGGTACCAAAAGTCTCCCTATCCGGTATTAATACATAATATATATTAATATATATATATAAAAGGAATGTATATTAAAATAAAATTTGGGTTTTATATTTTATATATATATTATATATATAAAAAATATATATAATATAAATAATATATTCCCAAATTACCTTCCATATTTGCTTTAAAAATCACTTTAAAAAAAATTAAAAAGGGAGGGAAAATATAAATATAAAAACAAAAGCACAAAAAGATTATTTCCGGTGCACAGTATAGTCAACTGACTACCACGGAAAATCTCTTTGTTGACTATCTAGCGATACCTAGGGCATGACCCATTAGTTCAATCTGGAATTGATTTTCAAAAAATTAAATATATAACAGTAAAGCGCCAAGCTATGAGTCTGACGAATTTTATCCAAATTTGATAAATAAGATAGGGTAAGGGTTAGTTCATAAAAAAAAAAATGTTTGGGGGAAAAAAAAATTTGAAACAAGATGTGCAAATACTTAAATGTTAGTTTAGTAGTTTAAGAAATTGAAATGAATTACATTTGGTTTTAACGGTATCCCCCTGTTTACCGATTCGATTAAAAAAACCTTGAAAAAAATAATTGACCTTTATAAAGCGCAATATCCACTAGACGTGCTCAAACGCTTTACAAGGGTTCCTGGGCAACAGCAACATTTTAACATTTTTAAAGAGTAATACCTTTTCCCCGGGCCAACAGCGCCGAACGAGGTTTTGAACCCAGGACCTTTTATCCGAAAGCGAGTGTCTACCCTAGACCCCATAGCCGCATTGAAAGAGAGATTGAAGTAATTTTTTTTTGGAATATAGCAGGCAAATTTAATAGGAGAGATGGATGTGGAAAAAGAGAGGAAGAAGAAAAGAAAAGAGAGAGAGAGAGAGAGAAAAGAGAGAGAGAGAGAAGAGAGAGAAGGATAAAAATTCATCTATAATCCCCATTTTCATTGATAACAACAGGGGAATTCCCACGCAATTCCCTGGGTTTTAAATTGCTTTTCGGAATCGATAAACGATTCAGCCATACACAATGACTTTGATTGCATTTTCTTTTAGACAATTTATCTAGATATATCACATTTTTTGATTATAATTACAAAGACCACCAACACAAGCTAAAATCGGGTAGTGTGGCGTATTGAGAGATTACGGGGCAAATTGTTTCGGGGGCCCAAGGACTTTTTGTTATTTTCTTATTTGAGATTTAGCTCATTCTAAAATCAAAGATCATAGAAAATGTCTTTAAATGTAAAGGCTGTAAAATGATGCATTCAATTGGGGGTTTGTAGTCCCGATGTCACCCGCCCGCAACGGCGGCCATCTTGGTTTTTAAACAAAGAAAATTATTTCTTTATATTTTTCATCCGGCTAGAACTTTCATAGCCTTTGATCTGAATGTGTAAAAGTCAAAACATGTCAAATTTTTGGTTTTTTTCCTCTGGAACGCTTTTATCTCGCCGAGACATATTTTATACGGGGTTTTCCCCCATTGTACCATATTTTAGAGAGTGTTACTAATTACCATCGTCATTAAAGGCGGGGACGTTACGACTGTTGAAGAGTATTGGATTTAATAGTCGATGGCACTCGCCCCGCAACGGCGGCCATCTTAGTTTAAAAACAAGAAAATGGGTACTTTTTATTCTTCATGCTGGCTTGAAATTTTTAAATGCCTTTGATCAGAATGTGTAAAAGTCAAAACATATAATCATTAGTTTTTTTTTACCCTAGATACGCTTTTACGCTCGTCGGGGAAATATTTCATAAGGGGGTCCGCCATTTTTCCATAGTTTCAGAGCCATTGCTAAGGTAACCATCGTTTTAAAGAGGTAAATATTTTCCCATCCTGTGTTCATCGACGCTATACTTTCGTCCCAAATTTTCTCACAAAAAACCATGGGACATACCACAAACAAAACTATTTAAAACCCAAAACGTTTTTTATACCTTAGCTTTGCTGTAAATAAATTTCAACACCTTTATTGCTGATGGAAACCCAAAGTTTTATTTATACTTGTCAGTTTCCACTTTAATCTGACAAAACCCTCTCCAAGATGGTAAAATACCAAATCCAGGCACAAAATATGTTTTTTCCCTTGTTGGCAATTGAGAACCTTTCCTTTCCATTGCTTTTTTCCCTGAATTCTTTCCCCTCCAAAGAGGATGGTTCACCATTTTCGAGCCGTTTGTAATTCTAACTCATCAACGCTTTATAAATATTAAGCGAAGGATAGGTCTCCAATCAACAAATCGCGAAATAAGATGAAATTATATATATAATATATATATATATATATAAAAATATATATATAAAAGAAAAATATTATAAAAATAAAAATTTTAAAAAATTAAAGGGGATTTTTTTAATGAGAACTGATCATCCAAAAACATGTTCTAAAAACAGAAACAAAGAAACCCCCCTTTTATGTTTCACTTTTTGGAAAAACTAAAAAGGGGAATTTTAAAAATTCCAAAAAAAACGCCCGAGTTCGATTCAAATTTTTTTGTAGTAATAGTAGTAATAGTAAAAGTAGTATAGTAGTATAGGTATAGTAGTAGTATTTAAAGTAAAAAATAAAAAAATAAAAAATGTAAAAGAAAAAATTTGTAGTATAGTAGTAGTATTTAGTAAAGTATATAATAGTTAGTGGGGATTTTTTGTAGAGTATTTGTAGTAATTTTGTAGTAGAAGAAAATAAAAATAGTAAATAGTAGTAGTAGTAGTAAGTAGTAGAAAATAGTAGTAATATTGTAGAAAGAAATTTTGTATTTGTAGAAATCAAATATAGAAATTTTTGTAGTAGTAATAGTAGTAGTAGTAGTTTTGTTTAAAAGTAGTTTTTAAGTAGTATAGTAAAAATTTTTTTGAAAATATTAGTAGTATAGTAGTGAAATTTTATAGTAGTAAAATAGTAGTAATAGTAGTAGTATTAGTAAAAATAGTTTTTGTATTTTAGTAGTAGTGGGGAGTACTAGTAGAAATTAAAATAGAAATAGTAGAAAATTAGTAGTTTTTTGTATTTGTAGTAAATAAGTAGTAGTAGTAAGTATTTTTGTAGTAGTAGTAGTAGTAGTACCCCGTATATAAAAAGTGTATTGAAAGTAAGTAGTTAAAATGTAGTAGTAAAAGTAGTAGTACCCCTTAAGTAGAAAAAAATTTTTGTATAGTAGTAGTAGATAGAAAATAGTAGTAGAAGAAATTAGAGTAGTAGTAAAGAAATAGAAAGGGGAGTAGTATAGTTTTGGGGAGAAAATAGTAAAAATTTTAGTAGTATAGTAGTATTATTAGTAAATTTTTGGGAGTCTGAAAAAAACCTTTTCGAATTTATGTGATTCAGTCAGGGGCGATGTTTTAAAACTGCTCTCCCACCCCGGGGTTTAAATTTTTTTTCCCCTTGGGGGGCCCCCTTCCCCGGGCCCAAAAATTTTTTAGGCTGTCAAAAACTTGTTGTGATTTTTCCCCTTCGGAGGCACTGCAGTATTTCTTTTTATTCTTCATGATTAATTCGGGGGCCCAAAATGAATCCAGAAATATTTTAAAATTTTAAAAGATCCTGGTTTTTGGGTAGTTTTTTATTCCCCTTTTTGGGCTCCCCAACATATTTGTTTTTCCCTAAAGGATTCAAAGGGGCCTTTACCCCATTTTAAAACCCCCCGGGGGCCGGGGTTTAAAAAAATTTAGTAAAGGGGGGCCTTTTAACTTTTTAATAACTATCGCCGAGCGCGAAGGGGGTTGAAAACCCGGGCCCCCTTTCCATTTTCCCCCCCGCGAGTGGGATACCAATAGACCTATAAAAGGGGCCCGCAAGTGCTTTTTTTTTAGTGGAGACAAAATCCCACCCCAAAACTTAATTTTTTCAAATGGGGCCCCCATCTCGAAAATTTAAAAATTTCAGAATTTTTTTGGGGGACTCTTAAATTTAAAAAAAACCGGGGGACATAAGAAAATTAGTTTTTGGGTATTTTAACGCTTTTTAAAAAAAAAGTTAATGAAAAAATTACCCCAAAAAAAGGAGACTGATTCTAGAAAATCAAGCAAACAACAAAAAGCAACTTTTTGCAAATAAAAATAAAAAAGAGAGAAGAGCGAAAGGGTTTTTTACTAAATTGCCAAAATCTCTTCTATCATATAAAAAAAAATACAATATGTAAACATTTTTTTTTAAAAATCAGTAATCCCCAATTTTTTACAGTAGCTGTTAGATCTTGCTTCAATTTTCCCCCTATTTAACTTTTTAAATGTGACAAATCGTCTCAAAACGTTTTTTTCGGGGCACCAGGTGCTTAAAAGCCGAATTTAATGAAAAACCCGGTCAATAATATAAAAATTGGTTGGCAAATCTCCTAAAATAATGCTACCCCTTTTTTCCCAATTTTAAAAAAAACCCCAAATCAACACAAGTCTGATAAAATTCGGGGAAAAAATTCCCTTTTTTTTAACAATTTTTAACCAACCCGACTTTTAAAACCGTTTTGGGGGCGAAGGATCCCCCAAATTTAAAAAATTTCCAAAACCCTTTTTTTTTTTCCCTTTTTTCCCTTTTTTTTTAGTCAATAACACAAAAGGGGTTTTCGCTGAGTTTTGGGGGCCCCATGGCACAGTTTTTAGGGGGATCAAAACCCCCCAAAAGGGGAAAGGATTTTTCCAAAAATTTTCCAGTTGGGGGCGATCTTTAATTTTTGATTTTTTCCACCAACATAGCAAAAAAAAAGGGGGGGGGGTTTCCTGTTTCCATATCCCCGGAAAAAAAAAAATTATTGGGAGAGAAAACCCCTGGGGGAAAAGGGGAAACCCCAAGCCCAAAATTCTACTTTCCCCCTTTAATTTTTAAAGCTTCTGATTAACTATTGGGGGTTTTTTTTTTGTAGAAAGGGAAGACAACACTTTTGTCAAAATTGAGATAAACGACATTCCTGGGCAAACAAACCCTTAAAATTAAAGCCGTGTCTGAAGAAGAAAAAAAACAACAACAACCCGCTTTTAAATTTTGTCCAGGGAAAAGCGTCCTCCAAAATGAATCGATTTAAAAAAAACCCTCATTTTGCCAGAAACCCAAAACCTGGGGCTTCTGCGAAGAGTGGCGGTTTCAATGGTGGGCGTTTTAGAAAAGGGGGGGGGGGGGAGATCATTACGGTGGTACTCAGCCCTTTTGAGACATTGAAAACAGCAAAATTCTAACTCAGCCATCGTTTTTTCGCACATTTTGTCGCGAGAAAGTCCTCTACCCTCATTTTGTTATAGTCACCTGCACAAAATTTATGTGTCCAGTATAATTGCATTTTTTGATTAAATTTAGCATGGTAATGTTAATTTAATAAACTAAAAACCTAACTTTGTTTCAATGCTGCAATTTTCATCATCATCATCATCATCATCATCATCATCATCATCATCATCATCACATCTTAATTACAGAAAAAACAACTCGGTCCTTCATCAAACATTTAAACCTGTGTGTCGCAAATGTTTTCTTTCAGATTTGTGGGCCCGAACGTTTCAAGGGGACGCTCAAATTCCCCACCATTTCATTCAACCGCAAGCAATGTTTATCTCAAAACATTCCAACTCGCTCCTCGACCCTGGCTCATCTCTACTCACTGTACTTTTCCCCGCTTCCAACAAATTATTCCCGCTCCCTCCCAGTTCCGAACTTGCACATTACTAATGGGAGGCCTTTCGTCATTTCTACTTTCCGGAAAACATCGATGTATGTGGACATCCGCCGTGGGGCCCAAATTTTCCTCAAAGAAAACACTTCTGACGATTCTTCCGTTTCTTTTGGGCTACAGCCTCCCATCCATCTGATACTACGACAGATGGATCTGTGGAGAGAAAAAACAAAAACAAAACGAACATTTTAAATTTAAACCCGAAAAGTAATTCTGGGAAAAACTATACAAAAATTTACCCCTGTACAGTCGTACCCCAACAAAACAATCAAAATACCACGTTTTACAATTGTGGGATAATAGTACAGTTTGAGAGGGGGTTTTTTTTTGGGTTTTTTTTGGGCAAGATAACGGCCATTTAATAATCAACCGAAGGAAAGAGTTTTCTGGCCAAAATTTTTAAAAATTATAGTTATTCTCGGGAGTAAGACAGTGTTCTCTTCTTAAATGAAGTGAAGATTTTGTCAGTGCAT
>NW_027622457.1:2500-12500 GCF_034508935.2 Berghia stephanieae
CTCTCTCTCTCTCTTTCTATCTCTCTCTCTCTCCCCACCCCCCCCCTTCTCTCACACACACACTCTCTAACTCCCTCCTTCCTCATACGTGTTGCTGACAGGTCAGATTTAAGATGTCACATGGCCAGGCCGTCTAAATCCTCAAGGAAAAAGAAGCGTTACTGCCAGAAATGGGTCATAAATTATGAGTCACTGGATGGTTTAACTCTCCCCTTACCGATCCTTTCCAGTACGTTAAATTAAATTGAGCTTTTATATAGCGCAATATCCACTTAACGTGCTCCAAGCGCTTTACAAGGGGTCCCTGGTCAACAGCAACATTTAACATGTAGGACGGGACATAACGCCTGTTAGGCGATATTACAATTTTTCGGACAACGACAACGCTATTACCGGCCAGGTACTCATTTTACACCTGAGTACGGTGAGAGAATGTGAGTAAAGAGCCTTTTCCAAGGACTCAACTATGCGCCGAGCAGGAGGCTCGAACCCAGGACCTTTCGATCCGAAAGCGAGTGTCATACCACTAGACCACATAGCCGCGGGCTCGAACCCAGGACCTTTCGATCCGAAAGCGAGTGTCATACCACTAGACCACATAGCCGCACAAATAAAATTACAGGCTTACCCAGCAGAAAAATGGATTTTTCAAACTCAAACAATCTCTCTAACAAACAACTTTATATTCTTATTAATTAAAATCAAAGATCATTGTGATGTACAAAATATATCTGAATAAGAAAAAGATTATATTGTGTCGTAACAAATGTGACGATTTTTGCTGTAGGTGGTAAGGAGAGGGTTAATGTGACCATCAGTCCGAAACGGTATGATGCCGAAGTGAAAAAGATCTTGAAAATCCAATTCGTATTTAGAATTTGGAATTTTTTGTTTCGCGTATGTTGTTATACTTTAATGAAATTACTAATAAACACAACGTCATTTTTCAAAGGTGGTATGTTTTATTGGGAAGGGGGGGGGGGGGGGGGGGGGCAGGGGGGTGTTGGTTGTTATTGTTTCGTTCTTGTTTGTTTTTCGTCTCTTTAATACTTCTGTGCACCATTCTTTTTAATTTGCGTTGATTTGATTGGATAAGTAAGGTGAGATGGCCGGAAGAGTAACGGTAAGGGGCGAGTACTCCTAACTAATTGCAGAAATTGGGTGTTAGCTGGAGTTTTTGAAATTTTTTTTCCCCTGCATAACCAGTCGTCATTTATGTTTTATTGTGTTTTGATTTTGTATAATTTATTGTTTTGTCTCATTTATAGTCGACTTGCTTTTCAAAGTAATATCAATTTTTTGTTTGTTTGCTTGTTTGCTTGTTTGTGCGGCTATGTGGTCTAGTGGTATGACATTCGCTTTCGGATCGGAAGGTCCTGCTGGGTTCGAGCCTCGCTCGGCGCATAGTTGAGTCCTTGGAGAAGGCTCTTTACTCACATTCTCTCACCGTACTCAGGTGTAAAATGAGTACATGACCGTTAACAGCGTTGTCTCTGTCCCAAAAATTTGTAATATCGCCTGACAGGCGTCATGTCTCGTCCTACATGTTAAATGTATCTGTTGACCAGGGACCCCTTGTATAGCGCTTTGAGCACGTTTAGTGGATATTGCGCTCTATAAAAGCTCAAGTTTTTTTTTTTTTATGTTTTGTTTTTTTTTTTTTTTTTTGTTTTTTTTTTTTTTGTTTTGTTTTTTGTCATTAACGGGAGTGGCGAGTGGAGGAGGTGGGGAGGGAGGGGGCGTGACGTTAGATATAGATAGTTCGAAGATGACGTCACTGAGGTCTTTGTTGGTTTTTTTTTTTTTTTTTTTTTTTTTTGCCATCCGCGTTTATGAGTAATTGGATTCAATAGTCACGTCGCCGAGCAACGGCGACCATCTTGGTTCTAAACAAAGAAAATCGGTACTTTTTATTTTTCATGCTGGCTAGAACATTTTATATGTCATGTGATCAGAATGTATAAAAGTCAAAACATGATCATATTTATAATGATTTTTTTTTCTCTGGATACACTTTTATGCTCGTCGGGGAAATATTTCATAATGGCGTCCGCCATTGTTCCGATAGTTTAGAGTCAGTTACTTAGTTACCATGCGTCATTACGAGGGAAGTGACGTCATGACTGCTGAAGAGTATTCTCACTAAACTTTATTTCCTAAACGTTAAGGTTTGTGTGTTGTCGTTATACTTTCGGATGGCCATGGTTTGAGCTTGTTAGTCAACCACATACTATCTATATGGATCCAACTAACCCCCTATTATTATCTTAGAATACAATCTACAGACTACAAATACGAGAGTGCAATGCTCGGTAATTTCTCATCGCAGCGAGATGGCTGCTCCTGCTAGTGGAAAAGGTCGGCCATGTTTTGATTCGTACCCCGGTGGGTTCTTATAATATTATACATAATAATAATTATAATATATCTATCTATCTATCTCGTCATCACCTCGCTCTAATGGAAAGGAAATGGAGAGCAAGGAGGGCGATGAGGTGGAAGGTTGAGGCGCGGGGGGGGGGGGGGGGGGGGAGGGGCGAGGGGGCGGGGGGGGGGGGGAGGAGTTGTATGGGGGTTTCAGTTGACGTATGTTTTGGGGCACCTGTCATCATGGCTAATGCTTGGATGATGATTACGTCGAAGGAACGTTACATTCTAGCTCTCTCTTTCTTTCTTTCCTGTTTGTCAATGTCAAAATATTCTGAGATATCGTTCGGTGTCAGAGTGTAAATTTAAATAAATGAATTGATTTAAATTCTGTGTGTATACCTATTTCACCGTTTCAATACAGCGGCTGTTCACAAATAGGCTTCAACAGTCGTGACGTCACTTCCCTCGTAATGACGCATGGTAACTTAGTAACTGGCTGTAAACTATCGGAACAACGGCGGACGCCTTATGAAATAATATCTCCGACGAACATAAAAGCGTATCCAGAGGGAAAAAAATATTATAAATATGATCATGTTTTGACTTTTACACATTCTGATCACAAGTAAGAAGAATAAATAGTACCGATTTTGTTTTGTTTAGAACCACGATGGCCGCCGTTGCTGGGCGACGTGACATCAGACTATTGAATCCAATGGAGTGTTTCAAAGAGATAGATAGGATACTTTGACAGACATACGGGTCTTAGTTGTTTGTTTTTTTTTGTTTTGTTTTTGTTTTTGTTTTTTGTTTTTTTTTTCCCCATACACTCTCAAACTTCTTCCACCCACATGACAATGGATGTAATCGTTTATTGTGCGGCTATGTGGTCTTGTGGTGTGACACTCATCTTACTTTCATTTTTAATAAGTTTAAATGACTTACAGATGCTCATGAAGTTCTGAAATTGAAGAGAAAATTGCGTTTTTCTACGAATTTTTTCGTAGCAGTAGGCAGGTCTGTGATTTGTCATATGAATGTTGCCTTTACTCATTGTAGTTAGTTTCCAATGTATGAGAAAAGACTGGTATACTTAATCCTGACAGATACAACATACAAAATCCCACCACCTTTTTGGATGTTTGTTTTGGAATCACGTGGTGTGACACAACCAAATATCTCTGACATGCCAGGTTTAATTTTACGCTTGGGGAAGAGATATCACTACGCCCTCGACAAACAAATAGTTCCACACTATCCGTAGCGGCGCAATGTGCAGGTATTTGCAGGTCTGTTAACCGAATCAATTATGCGCTTGTTTTGATGTTGTTGTAACGGACACTATTTTGGGTTGGTTTTGAGATTATTTCCATTTCAACAATGAGACACTAACAATTTGGGTTATCAAGCCCCTTTTTCCGGACGATGAATAGTCCGAACTGTCATGACGTCACTTCCCTCGTAATGACGCAAAGTAACTTAGTAACTGGCTCTAAACAATCGGAACGATGGCGGATGCCATTATGAAATATTTCTCCGACGAGCATAAAAGTGTATCCATAGGAGAAAAACATTAAAATCGGATCATGTTTTGTCTGTTATACATTCTGATAACATGACATGAAAAAAAGTTCTAGCCAGCATGAAGAATAAAAAATGTTCTTTGTTTAGAACCAAGCTGCTGGTTGCTGGGTGGACGTGACACCAGACTATTGCATCCTATTAACATATACATTTATCAGTTTATCGGACGAACACCATATCTTTGCTCGTTTGAATTGTGAATTTTTTATTCAGAAAAGTGAGTGGAGCAGGTACTTATGTTGATAATAACAACAAGAAATGAAGTGAGTAGGAAAGTGCCAGAAGACAACAGAGAATAAAAAAAACTTCGCGACGGCGATGGGGGCTCGAACCCACGACCTTACTGGTACGACAACTCCGCCTGACCGGATATTTATTTATTTATTTGTTTACTTTTTAATTTATTTATTCATAATTTATGTATTTATCTATCTATCTATCTATCTATCTATCTATCTATCTATCTATCTATCTATCTATCTATCTATCTATCTATCTATCTATCTATTTTTTAATTAATTAATTAATTTATTTATTTATTTATTTATTTATCTATTTATGTATTTATTTATTTATTTATCTAGATATTCGTTCTGGCACTGTTTGTCGTGTTTTATTTTTGCACAGCTTTTGCACAGCAACATTGAAGCCGTAAAATATGCCACGTCTTACGATTTTGTATTATTTATTATTATTATTTATCTATCTACTGGCATTTATGCCGCATGACACAACCCTCGCTCTGATGTGCGAGATTCAATTTCACGCTAGAAGTCTCTTCCTTGTCTACGAAAAAATGGGGAGAAACAAAGAATCTTCACTTTCCGAATCGCTTTCTTGGATTGGTTCAGGATTTGCATGCCTAACTACAGATTTTGACCACTAGAATTTGAGCTTTTTGCTTTTTTTTTATATAGTGAAATATGCACTAAACGTGCTCAAATGCACTTTACAAGGTGTCCCTGACCAACAGTAACACGTAACATGTAGAACGAGACATGAATGACGCCTGTTCGGCGATATTATTACAATTTTTCGGACAATGACAACGCTGTTGACGGCCAGGTACTCATTTTACACCTGAATACGGGTGTGAGAATGTGAGTAAAGAGTCTTTTCCAAGGACTCAACTATGCGTCTAGCGAGGCTCGAACCAAGGACCTTCCGATCCGAAAGCGATAGTCATACCACAAGACCACGACATAGCCGCACAAAATATAGTTTTGAGACGTCGGAATTAAGAATTTAAGAATTATGCGAGCGAAAAGACATTCTTTGAGCATCTTGTTGTAATGTTAACCCTCTCCATATTAACTATAGGAAATTCAAAGCTAGAGGTGCCTAAATGAGCCAGTAAAATGGACAGAAAAATAAAGTGAGTAGATGTGACTCATATATAAGGGAACAACACAAAACAAACAACGTTTCGGCCCTTGGCCTTCGTCAAGAGACCAAAAAAAAAAAACAACACAAATATGTAAATTTACAAAATATCACATTTCGTCAAATGTGGAAACAATGTAAATGTAAGGAGAGGACGTCGAGTGGGGATGCAAGAAGAGGCGCGTGAAAAATCGTCACATTCGTTACGATACAACAAACATTTTTCTTATTCAGATTTCTCTTGTACATCATAAAACTTACAGAAAATGAACAGTGTGTTGTAGAGCATGTTTTGCTAAAGAAATTATGTATCGCAAGAACTTATCTACTGCTATTGTGTTT
Organism: Berghia stephanieae; assembly: GCF_034508935.2. Taxonomy (NCBI): domain Eukaryota; kingdom Metazoa; phylum Mollusca; class Gastropoda; order Nudibranchia; family Aeolidiidae; genus Berghia; species Berghia stephanieae. The sequence continues at coordinate 8,180 of NW_027622457.1, forward strand.
GAGTGTTAAAAATATATATTTTTGGTGTTAGTTGGATGTGATGTTTTGGGGAAAATCCTGAAAATGCCTGGAAAGGAGGGAGTTAATCTATGCCAGCACTCACTGCGGACATCCGTAACACCTTTTTGATGTTTATTTGTATTTATACGCGGCGTGACACAGTCCGGTCTCAGAAGTGTCAGGTTTAATTTTACGCTTGGTGGAGAGAGGCATCTCTACGCCATCAATAATAAAAAAAAGAAGTAAGAAGTTCCCTCGCCATCCGTAACGGCACCAGGATTTACGCATGACGGACGGAGGTATCACTACGCCATCGACAAAATAGTTCCACGTCATTCGTAACTACAACGGGATTTACTCTCGGTTTAATGTACAACACACGCGCTTAGAAAGAATGACTGCACGATAACAAAGAAAGTATTGGACTGGAACCCTCAGGGAAGAAGATCAAGGGGGAGGCCACGGGGAACATGGAGAAGAATTAAAGAAGCTGATATACAGAGAAGTGGTAAGACATGGAATGAGATTTAAAAAAAGTTAGCTCGGGATAGGGAAGGATGGAAACTGTTTGTCTGTGGCCTATACCCTGACCCAGGGTGAAAAAGGCAATGATGATGATGTTGATAATTGTACAACAAGATAGCAAGCCTTTGTTACAGATAATAACAAGAAATGAAATGAGTAGGAAAGTGCCAGAAGACAACAGAGAATAAAAGCTTCGCGGCGGCGATGTGGGGCTCGAACCCGCGACCTAACTAGTACAACTCCGCCTGGTAGGGGAGTAACTCTACCGTATGAGCGCCACGACCCCCAAAAAAGTCACTTCAAGCTGAATGATGCAAATGGAACAAAATATTCATATTCCTATAGATGGAACGCAATGAAGTAACTCAGCTCTGTTTATTTATTTTTTAGACAGCCATTTTAATGAATAGTTCTCACGATACTAAATGAATCAGACTATAACCGTTTAAGATTACATGATATAGTTTTGTGTGTTGGTACATTTGATTCCGCTACCGGATTTTGTGAGAATTTTACCTAAACGCAAGGCATCAATCATATACTTAGCACCCCCAAACAATCTGCCCTACCTTGAAAATAGTAGAAAACACGCAAGACTCTAAAAAAATTAGCCTTCCTTGAACGCTGAAAAAAAAACCCACCTAAAATATCATGACAAAAATCAGGATTTTGTGGGATGTTTTTTTTTTTTTTTTTTCTTGTACGAGGGCTGTCCCAGAAATAAGGTAAGTAGAGCCATATCTCCTGAACCAATGATGGTATTTGAAATCTGTAAACTGGACATTAAAGATAATTTTGTTGTGCATCAGTGCTGAACGTTTCAGTACTATTGATAAACAAGATTCTGATCTGCATAAAAACAAAGATGGCTACTCCCATAACTGAGTGGTCCAAAGAAGAAGTTCGAGCTGTAATAAGATTTTTTGCTGCAAAAGGCAATACTCTTCAACAGTCGTAACGTCACTTCCTTCCTAATGACGCATGGTAACTTAGTAACACTGGCTCTAAACTATCGGAACAATGGCGGACGCCCGTATGAAATAGTTCTCCGGCGAGCATAAAAGCGTAATCAGAGGGAAAAAATCCATAAATTTGATCATGTTTTGACTTTTACACATTCTGATCACAAGGCATATGAAAAGTTCAAACGAGCATAAAGAATAAAAAGTAATGATTTTCTTTATTTTAGAACCAAGATGGCCGCCGTTGCCGGGCGGCGTGACATCAGACTATTGAATCGTATTGTCCTCCTTTTTATTCTGGTTTGTCTGGCATTTCTTCATTTCATCCACACCTTTTCAGATGTTTACAGATGTTGACAGACCTATGCGGCATGACACAACTCGATCTCAGATGTGTCAGAATTCATTTCACGCCTGAAGGAATTATCTACCGTCTCCATAAAATATCTTTTTTTTTATCTTTTACTTTCCAAAGCACCGCTTTTGAATTTATAGTAGGATCTACCCATAGATTTAGACTACAAGAAGTTAGAACGAAGCATTGTATTTTATATTAAAATCTTTTTTTTTTTGGACATGCCAATGATTGTCTCCCGATTTCATAACCTATGCATAAAATCGATCACCACCACTTCGATCATCACCTCAATCATCATCACAATCACCACTACAATCACCACCAGTATCACCACTACAATTACCACTACAATCACCACCACAATCACCACTTTGATTACCATCACCATCGCCACTTCAATCACCATCACAATCACCACCACAATCACCACTTTGATTACCATCACCATCGCCACTTCAATCACCATCACAATCACCACCACAATCACCACTTTGACCACTACCACGATCACCACCACGTACACCACACCACAATCACCACCACAATCACCACCACGATCACACCACGCATAAGCATAATATTTAGTTTTATGCCACCAAACTAATTTTCATTTTTTGAATCAATCGCCTCTTCGCCCTAACAATACCAATAAATGAAAGTCAATATCTACCATCAATGATATCCATTCTGTAACTACTCAAGCTGGATATTGCTTGATTTCTTAGTTTTGTACTAAGACGAGATATATAACCTACTCAGCCATCAACACCTTTCATGCTGTGTTATAATGTGATATAACATAACACAGGACAGATAGACACATATAAACAACACACTCGTCTCGTGCCTTAGACGAAATGTGTTTCTTTTATCTTTTTGGCCAGCAGACCTTTTCCAGAAATATCGGTCGATTGGCTTGACCAAAAACCAGTCAAAGAGTCTCGAGCATCCAGTTCTCGAACCTGAGAATGCAAGTAAGAAATGTCAAATTTAAATTTGACCATTTTTGGACAAGTTGGGGCCACTTTTAAAAGATCAAATTTGCAAATATGACTTTTCTGGAGAAATTGAAAAATGAATAAAAGATTTTTTGTCAGTGAGCGGCAGTGTCGGCCTAAGTGTTAAAACATTTACAGAGATTAGCATTCTAAACATTTCGTTCTTGTCAGAAAATCAACCCCAAACGTAAACATTGAAAAGTTTTGTTATCGTGTATATGTTTCTAACGGTGGAAGTTCATTGTTTTAGTGGGCGGTAGACAGCATAGAATGCCTTGCAGTTCACAATTATTCAAGGAAACACTAGAAAGACACGTATTTAAAAAATTTGGCCAGAAAACTATTTCTTCAAATATCGATCAATATAAATGACCTTCATCTTGGCAGACATTCTCAAACCTGAGACCTTGCAATGTCCCAATTATTAGAGTTTTTTGCTAAGACGATGGTCGTTGCATGCATGGTCCCCAGGTTTGAGAGTTTTGCCAAGATAAGAGTAATTTATCTCGATCGATATTTGAAGAATAAAAAAAATAATAAAAACATTTAATATTGAGCTTTTATTTACCACAATATACACTAAATATTCTCAAAGCGCTATATTTGAAGAATAAGTTTACTGGCCAAATTTTAAAATAATTATTTTGTCAGAGTACGGCAATTAACTAATTAAAAGGGTTAGTAAACGCATGGGTGACGGTGATCTCAAAACTCCCATAACCAACACTAAATCCACTCGCACTATCTCTAAAATCAACACCCACCACAAACAACCAAAACAACATCTTCCCCAGTAATGCAAAATTAGCAACAAATACTCGCAGCTCAAAGTAAACCACAACCACTGCCATCACCACCAAAAACAACCACTGCTTCCTGCCACTTCACAATAAAAAAAAAAACAAAAACAAACACACAAACAAACAAACAAACAAACAAACAAAATATTTTAAAAAACGACCACTTGAATCACCACCACAGTCATCCCCACAATCACAACAACAATCACTACCACTGTCACAATCACAATTACCACTTCGATCACCACCAAAATCACCATCACGATCACAACAACAATCACTACCACTGTCACAATCACAATTACCACTTCGATCACCACCAAAATCACCATCACGATCACAACAACAATCACTACCACTGTCACAATCACAATTACCACTTCGATCACCACCAAAATCACCATCACGATCACAACAACAATCACTACCACTGTCACAATCACAATTACCACTTCGATCACCACCAAAATCACCATCACGATCACAACAACAATCACTACCACTGTCACAATCACAATTACCACTTCGATCACCACCAAAATCACCATCACGATCACAACAACAATCACTACCACTGTCACAATCACAATTACCACTTCGATCACCACCAAAATCACCATCACGATCACGACTTCGATTACCACCACAATTACCAAGTCCATCGTCACCTTAATCACC
>NW_027622457.1:15000-17500 GCF_034508935.2 Berghia stephanieae
ACTTTGTCGTGTGTGCAATGGGTAATCTTATGATTAATGCTCATAATGGCCGTCTTGCATTTGGAACATGTTCAATGATTGCTTAACGTTCATAGTAACCCCAAAGAATTTCAGAGCTACAGACGGAAAGATACTACAAACCGATTTGACCGAAGTACATTGTGTCCAACCTTGAGATATGTGAGCTCTTCCAGGAATTTGATTGGAAGGTCTCGGTGTGTAAGGTATGAAACAATGCCAGGCAAGGCAGAAGTAAGGAAAAATACAAGAAAAGAAAACATCCCAAAACTTCTGCCTGCCTGGACTTAGAACAGTGCTCTCTTTATGATTTGTCGATGCGTACAATGCGTAATTTTATCATTGATTATCATATTGCCTTCTTGCTTTTTGGACATGTGCAGTAATTATTGAACGTCCAGGGTAGGCCCCAAAGAATGAGTACAGCTACTGACTCACGGTTTGCATCTAACAGACTTGTCAGATATTATACATCGTGTCCATTCTTGAGATTTACCATCATCTCTTCCAGGAATCCGATAGAAAAGTGTCGGTGTGTAAGATAAAGATATCAAAAGGTGTTTATGAAACAGTTCCAGACAAAGCAAGCAAAGGGAAAATACAAGAAAAAAAGACATCCTAAAATCTCTGCCTGTCTTCAGTTAGAACAGTGTTCTCTTTATGGTTTGTTGGTGCGTACTATGAGTAATGTTATGACTGATGGTCTTGCATTTGGGACATGTGCAATAATTATTTAACGTCCACAGCAGTAGCCCCAATGAATGAGTACAGATACAGACGGACCTTTATTTACATCAACCCGACTTGTCAGATAAACATCTTGTCGATGTCCATTCTTGAGATATTATGCCAAATTCTCTTCCAATTTTATATAGTAATGCTCATAATGGCTGTCTTGCATTTGGGACATTTTCAATGATTACTTAACGTCCATAATAACCCCAAAAAATAATCGCAGAGCTACAGAAGGATTGTTTTCAACAAATAGACTTGTCAGATACACATCTTGTCCATTCTTGAGATATGCCATCATCTCTTCCAATATAGTATATTAATGGTCACACTGGCTGTCTTACATTTGGAATATGTCCAATGATTACTTAACGTCCATAATAACCCAAAGAATAATCACAGCTACAGACGGACTGTTTACAAAAAGACCCGACTTGTCAGATACACATCTTGTCCATTCTTGAGATATTCCATCATCTCTTCCAGGAATTCGATAGGAAAGTATCGGTGTGTAAGATAAAGACATCAAAAGATGTTTATGATACAATGCCAGGCATAGCACGGTGGAAAATACAAGAAGAAAAAAAAAACATCATAAAACCTCACCCTAGCTCCAATCAGACGAGCGCCTGCTACATAATATAATAATTTGTCCGTGTGTACAATAGGTCATTTCATGATTGATGCTCTTAATCTGCATCGCTGACAGAGGTTGGTTGTCCGTAGTACATAACCAATCCACCTTTGTTTCATTTTGGCCGAATATCTTTGGCTTTGTATACAACCAACGTACACATATTAGCAGGTCTGATAACTCAAGACGTTTTGGACTCGTTGTTGTAATGGAAATACTCTTACATTCAATTATAAGCATCAAGTAGCGTGGCTCGGTGGTCGGTCTTTGCTTCGTACCCGAAAGGTACTGAGTTCCGATGTGGACTTGCGCAAGTCACTTCACCCCCAGCTCAGTTCGCGGTGTTGCGCTTCGGCTGACGCCTGAGTTATTCCAGTCTTCCCTTGGATTAGACCCTAAAGACAAATTTTTCTCTATGGGATGAATAAAGGGAATTTTATATTTTATATCTTATTTATTATGTAACAAGTTAAGGATAGCCTCTTGTGAAGATTGGTCAGATATTAGCTCTCAACTGTAAAATATCTTTATATTTGGCGGCTATGTGGTCTCGTGGTATGACACTCACTTTCGGATCGGACGATCCTGGGTTCGAACCTCGCTCGGTGCATAGTTGAGTCCTTGGAAAAGGCTCTTTACTCACATTCTCTCAGATGTAAAATGACTACCTGGCCGTTAACAGCATTGTCTTTGTCGGAAAAAAAAATTTGTAATATCGCCTGACAGGCGTCATGTCTCGTTCTACATGTTACGTGTTGCTGTTGGTCAGGGACCCCTTGTAAAGCGCTTTGAACACATTAAAAAAGCTATATAAAAGCTCAAGTTTTTTTGTTTTTTTTGGTTCTTTTTTATTTGCCTGTGTTCTGGTTCGGAAGTGAAGGTATTTTTGTCTGGTGTGAATTGACTTGGAAATAGAGAAGGGAATTAACAGATGGCGGAGCTTTTCCATGTCGAGTCCATACACGTTATGGAAAATGTATTTGTTGTGATATGTCATTGTGGAAGAATGAATGAGTGAGTGAATGAATGGATGAATGAGTGAGTGAGTGAGTGAGTGAGTTAGTAATGAATGAATGAATGAATGAATGAATGAATGAATGAATGAATGAATGAGTG
>NW_027622457.1:25000-27500 GCF_034508935.2 Berghia stephanieae
GGTAAGGATAGAGTTAAATTATGTACTTCTGGGTTTGTTTGTTTGTTTTGTTTTTATTTTTTGCTTTGTTTTGTTTTTCGTTTTATTTGGGGGGGGGGGGGGGGGGGGGTTAGGGGTTGGGTTTATATTTTTGTTGTTTTTTGTTTGTTTTTTTTTTTGTTGTTTTTTTTATATTTATTTTTCTACTATCTTATTTCGTTTTTGGTCTCTTTCTTAATCGTTTGATATTCATCTCTCCATCTTTTTGCATTCATTGGTTAAAAATTTCTTGGCTGTTGATAACGATAGTCAAAAAATAGAACGAATCACGGAAATTGATCTGTGGAATTTTATGTAAATAAACATTTTGAAATGTAGAAATAATGTTATCATAATATATTTTTAGTTTTAAATAATATTGGAGTCTAATTTATACAAATGTGCCTACTTTGATTGGAGTAGATAGTGTGGTGAAGGAATATCTTCGTTTTCTGGTTGTTTTAGGAATGTTTGTTTTCTTTTGTGTGTGTGTGTGTGTGTGTGTGTGTGTGTGTGTGTGTGTGTTTGTGTGTGTGTGTTTGTATGAGTTTGCAAGTGGAGTGTGTGGTTGAAGTTTGTAGATGTTTAGTTTATCCATTTATCTAATATTTATGTGCGTGTGTGTGCATGTGAGTGTATTTGTGTGTGTGTTTATATATATATATATATATATATATATATATATATAATGATGTGTGTGTGTGTGTGTGTGTGTGTGTTGCGAGCGCGCGTGCGTGCGTTGTACGAAAGTAAAGGTAATGATAATAGTTAAGGTCGGAGGCAGAAGATATTATAATATAGTTTATATTCATGTTTCTTTCTTTTACTTTTTAAAACAATATTTTTCTTTTCTTTCATTCCGCGTGTGGAAATTCTGTTATTGATCCAATTTTCGAACCCGATGACAGGTGCCTGCAAAGCTCAGGTTTACATCAATTAACCCCGACTGTTTTACCTACCATGTTTTCTCTGTCGGGCCGATCGGGTTTGTTTTGTGATTTATCCTGTTTGCACACGGTTTGGATTTCAGAATTAGTCGAATTATCATCTGGATGCGATTCGTTTGCTCGGTTTTTACTACAAAAGGGAAATTGTGTGTGTGTGTGTGTGTGTGTGTGTGTGTGTGAGTGTGTGTGTGAGTGTGTCTGTGTGTGTGTGTTTGTGAGTGTGTGTGAGTGCGTGTGTGAGGGGGGGGATTAAAGAAAAAAATCTTAGCCATAAATAATTTCAACAAATTTTGATATATGTAGATAACTCAACTTTTAAAATTTCTTGAAATTATGAAATTTAAGTTTTTTTTTGTATATACTTTTAAGAAGTTTCCCGTGTTACGAATTTTTGGCAATTTGAGGATTTTAAATAAAGTTGTTCTGTCAATAATGAAAAAAAAAGGCGTTTCGTTATTTTACGGCAAATGCCGGTTGTTTTCGTGTTTTTGGACATGAAACCAATGATTTGAATATGCAAGAATATCTTCTTTCATGACAGCGGCGGCTATAACATTGAATTTTACCATTTTTCCAGAGAATTCGAATGAAAACTTTCTCTATAGAATTATGTGTCAACTGTAAAGTCTTTAAACATTCACGTTCAATCCATCCTTGACAACCGATCACCCCCCCCCACACACACACACACACACACACACACACACACACACGCACACACACACACAAACACAAACCTATGTGCCCATGTTCTATATCTTACTCTTAATTAATTTTAAACACCTCTCTCTCTCTCTCTCTCTCTCTCTCTCCCTCTCTCTCTCTCTCTCTCCCTCTCTCTCCCTCTCTCAACCCCTGACTGTTTACAAACTTGGCCCCTTTAACTTTACAAAATATAATCAGCCCTCAGGCTACAATGCCTTGTCTTGTTTCATCTCTGTCTTAGATTTCATTAGACATTCGAAGACGTCTTATTTTTAGAAGCTTCAGTTTTTCATTAGTTGTTTCTATCTATTCCTTTTCGCCCCACAGATTTATAATGCGAGATGTTTAACGGACGTCGTATTCGTGTACACTATTTTGAATAAATTACAAAGATACATTATTGTAAAATATGTATTACAATGATGTGAAAATATGAACAATTTATCTCGCGCATTTCCACTGATTAACCATACTCAACGCGGCTGGTCTTGTGTTATGACACTCACCTTTGGATCGGAAGGTCCTGGGTTCGAGTCCCGCTCTGAGCGGTGCATATTGAGTTCTTGAAATAGGTTCTTTACTCACATTCTCTCACCATACTCATTTGTAAAATGAGTACCTCGCCGTTGTCACTGCCAGAAAAAAGTATGATTATTATTATTATTATTATTATTATTATTATTATTATTATTATATTATTATTATTATTATTATTATTATTATTATTATTATTATTATTATTATTATTATTATTATTATTATTATTATTATTATTATTATTATTATTATTATTATTATTATTATTATTATTATTATCATTAGTAGTATAG
>NW_027622458.1:0-2500 GCF_034508935.2 Berghia stephanieae
AAAAACATTAAATTCAAGCATTTTTACTTTTACATTCTAATCACAAAATTGAAAACTTCTAGCCAGCATACAAATAAAAAGTCCCCATTTTTTTTGTTTAGAACCAAGCCCTCTGCTCATCAGACTATTGAAACCTATTTGGGGTGCTCATAAAAAGATACCATCTCCTTGTAACACACCACAACCACTCTATCGACTTGACTTAGCAGGGGTTTAAATATCGTCTTTTGATTTAACCTTTAAAAAACGGGTTAGATTTTCATTTACTTCATCCAAAATCATACCCCCCCCCACACATTGAGGGCGAGAAAATTAGTCATCACAATCCCATTCCATAATCTTTTATTTTTTAAAAAAAATTTATTAAATTTTTCGATTTATTTATCTTTTATTTTTTCTTTAAAATCATCATCATCACAAATACATCATCCACATCATCATCATACATCACACATCTTCCACATCATCGTCGCCGTCTGCTTCTTTTTTTTGTTTGGGGGGTTGTTGTTTTTTTTTTTTTTTTTTTTTTTTTTTTTTGGGGGGGGGGGAGGGGCGAAGGGGGGGGGTCGTTTCTTTTTTTTTTTTTTTTTTTTTTGGGTGGGGGGGGGGGGTGGGGTTTTGGGGGGGGGGGGGGAGGGGGGGGGGGGGTTTTTTTTTTTTTTTTTGTTTTTTTTTGGTGTTTTTGGGGGGGGGGGGGGGGGGGGGGGGAGGGAAGTTTTTATTTATATAAAAAAGGATTTTTTGTTTTTTTTTTTTTTTTTTTTTTTTTTTTTTTTTTTTTTTTTTTTTTTTTGGGCTAATCTTTTTTGGAAAAAGTTTTTATCTCCACCCCCCCCCCCCCTTCTCTCTCTCTCTCTCTCTCTATCTTCTATTTTCTCTCTCTCCCCTCTCTCTCTTTTTTTTTCTTTCTTTCTTCTCTTTCTCTCTCTCTCTCTTTCTCTTTCTCTTTTTTCCCCTCTCTATCTCTCCCTTTCACCCTCTATCTATCTCTCTATCTTTCTATCTATCTATCTATCTTTCTCTTTCTTTCTTTCTTTCTCTTTTGTAATTTTTTGTTTGTTTTTGTTTTCTTTTTTTTTCCCCGATACTAAACATTAGGTACATAATTACTGGATGGGTAATATTATAATCGGCATTTGTAATAGATTTTTGTCGACCTGAAAGGGTTAGCATAAAGAGTTAAGAGGGCCCTTGTTTTCTTCATGTGCAAAGGTCATTCTATTTCAATTAGGTGGTACTAAATAGTGGTAGTGATAGTGGGAATTGTAAGTTGTGGGGGCAATGGTAGATTTAGTGGTAGTATTAATTGTAGAAGTATGGTAGTGTAATTGTATGGTAGGTAGAGGGAGGGTAGATTGTTGTGGTAGTGTAGATTGTATGTATTGGGAGTGTAGTGGTAGATTGTAGTGGTATGGTAGATTGTAGTGGGAGTGGTAGATGTAGTGGTAGTGATAGTGGTAGTGGTAGATTGTAGTGGTAGTGGTATAGGTATGGTAGATTGTAGTGGTAGTGGCAGTGGTAATGGTAGAAATTTTAGTGGTATAGGTAGATTTTAGCGGAAATGGTAGTGGTAGTGGTAGGTAGATTTTGTAGTGGTAGTGGTAATTTTATGGTAGTGGTGATTTAGTGGTAGTGGTAGATTTTAGTGTAGTGGATATTTTAGTGGTAGTGGTAGATTGTAGTGGAAGTGATATTTGTAGATTGTAGGTGGTGGTAGTGGGTAGTAGTAGATTTCAGTGTAGTGGTAGATTGTATGGGTGGTAGATTTTGGTAGTGGTAGTGTAGGTTTTATTTACGGTAGTGGATGGTAGTGGTAATTGTAGTGGTAGTGATAGTGGATGGTAGATTGTAGGTAGTGATAGTGGTAGTGGTAATTTTAAATGGAAGTGATATTTGTAGATTGTAGTGGTGGTGGTAGGTGTAGTGGTAGATTGTATGTAGTGGTAGATTGTAGTGGTAGTGGTAGATTTTAGTGTAGTGGTAGTGTAGTGGGATATTGTAGTGGTAGTGGTTAGTTTTAGTGTGGGATGGTGTATTGTATGGTGATGTAGTGGGAGTGGTAGTGGAATTGTAGTGGTAGTGGTAGATTGTAGTGGAGTGGTAGATTGTAGTGGGAGGGGGATTTAGTGGTAGTGGGATATTTTATGGTGTGGTAGTTTGTGTGGAAGTATTGTAGGTTGTAGTGGTGTAGGGTGGTAGTAGATTGTAGTGGTAGTGGTAGTGGGTTTTAGTGGGTGGTAGTGTAGTGGATAGGTAGCGGTAGTGGTATGTAGTGGTAGATTGTATGGTAGTGATAGTGGGAGGGTTGATTGTAGGGTAGTGTATGGGTTAGTGGTGGTGTGTGAGTGAATTTTAGATGGTGGTGGGTGTGGGTTTGGGTTGTTGGGTATGGGGAGGTTGGTTTGTGGTAGTTTTTAGTGGGATGGTAGATTTTAGGGTACGGTAGTGTAGCGTATATTGTTGGTAGTGGTAATTGTAGTTGGTGAGTATGGTAGTGGTA
>NW_027622458.1:7500-12786 GCF_034508935.2 Berghia stephanieae
CACACTCATCTAACACGCTTCTTTCTTATCTCCCTTGACGCTCGACAACTTCAAAAAAAAAAATTTTAAATTATAATAATAATGCTGTTAATACTCAGTCTGTATTTATTTTGAATTTTGCTATTTTTGTTTTTGTTTGTTGATTGGATCGTTTGCTTGTGTTGCTTTGCTTTTTTTAAATTGTTTTAATAATTGTTGTTTGTTTTTTTTTTTGTTTTGTTTTGATTTTTTGTTTTGTTTTTGACTTTGTTTTTTTGGGGAGGGGGGGGGATGGTTTGTATCTTTGGTTGTTTTGTGCGTTTGTGTATATATATAATATATATATATATATATATAAATATATATATAATATATATATATTTGTGTGTGTTGTGTGTGTGTGTGTGTGGTGTGTGGTGTGTTGTGTGTGTAATGTTTTGATTGTTTGTTTTCTGATTTGATTTATTTTCTTTGTTGTTTCGAGTTGTGTTTGGCGGGTTTCTTTTCTGTTTTTGAGGGTGCTTTGTTGGAGGGGTTCTTATTCTATTTTAAGATATTTGTTTGGGTTTTTTTCTATGTAGCCTATGCATTTTATTTTTTGTTTGTTTTATTGATGGGATTTTTTTTTTTTTTTTGTTGTTTTTTTTTTGGTTGTTTTTCTTTGTTTTTTGTTTTATTTTTGTTTTTGTTTTGTTTTTTGTTTTTTTGTATTGTTTTTTTCGTTTGTTTTGTTTGCTTTGTTTTGTTTTTTCTGGAGTTTTTTTTTTTTTTTGTTGTTGTTGGAGAGGGATTGGTTTTGTTTTTGTTATTTTATTATCGTTTGTGGTTTGGTTTTGGGGTTTTTTTTTTGTTTTCTTTGACGTTGAACTCATTTGAGGGTATAGTTTGGTTTCGACCAAAGACCGTTTTCTACACTTCATGATGGACAAACAATTCGATATAACAATCCATTTCAATTATTTAAAGCAATTAATCATGAAATAATTGAAAATTTTCCGATTATGGATCTTTGCGATGCATTATTATTTTTTTTCTAATGCGCAATCCATTTCTTACATTCATTATTTTTTTACTTATGCGGGGGGGGTTGGGGTGGTAAATAAAAGGTCAGAATAAATAGGAAGGTGTGATGAATAGTCAAAATGAACAAGGGAAAGAAAGAGAGCGAGCGAGCGAGAGAGAGAGAGAGAGAGAGAAGAGAGAGAGAGAGAGAAGAGAGTTGGGGTGGGGCGACATTGGTGGGAGATAGAGAGAGAGAGAGAGAGAGAGAGAGAGAGAGAAAGAGAAAGAGAGAGAGAGAGAGAGAGAGAGAGAGAGAGAGAGACTGTGTGTGTGTGGGAGAGCGACAAAGAGAAAGAGTGATTGTCTTGAATGTAGTACGTGTGTGAGAGAGAGAGCGCCCGAGGAGAGAGAGAGGAGAGAGAGAGAGAGAGAGAGAGTCCTTTATTTGAAATAAATATGTCATTAATTTATTTGTCCCTTTTAAAAAAAACGAGCCTAAAAAAAAAAAAAAAAATTCAATAATAGTGGTTTTGATTTTTATCATTATCACATCATCATCACACATCATCATTATCATCACCATCATCATCATAAACATCATCATATCATTAACATTGCAACACCGCGTCCTGGCCATTAATTTTTATAACTTTAATTTCACTCCGACAACGCACAGACACCGAAAATTTGAACGAGTCATTACGGAGAACAACGAAAAGTCGTAACACGTAACCCCCCTCTGCTGGTCTATTTTTGATTGGGGAATTGTAAAAAAATTCAGAGCCCCAAAAAAAAAAAAACAGCAAATCTTCGATTTTTCCCCCCCTTTTCGGACCACCCCTTTAAAATTTTCTTTCAATCTTGACGTTTCAAAACCACCCAAAGAAACCCCCCACCACATCAACCAGAAACATAAAAAGGCTTTATTTGGACATTTTCAAGGCGATTTAGAAAAATAAACTACTAAAAATTCAATTTTTTCTCCAGACCAGGGGAATAGTTGTCCATCAAAAACGCTTGACAAACATGCCCCTTTTTTTTCCAAAACAAGGACCGTCCCAACCCAAGTATGCTCCGGGGTATACTCGGCGTTGAAAAGCTAAAACGAATGTCGGAGAGAAAAAGACGCTGAAAACATCAGGCCCCTTACGTTCATCGTGAAATATTCAAGAACCATTTTCGGCCTGGAAGACAACAAAAAAAAAGGGGAAAAAGACCACGTTTTTTTCTTTCAAAATTCGAAACTTCTAAATCTTGAAAAACCAATTTTTAACATCTGCAATGTCTAGTTACGGAAAGATGCTTTTCACTACCACTACAGCCAAACACATTTTCAACTTTTTTAAAGACAAAACCTAACATTCGTTCAAAACCCAAAGATGGAATAACCCTTTTTAAAGATATAAATACATTGGGGTGGTACCCTTGGGACAATTCCAACCGTTTCACCTAGTTTCAAAAAAAGGTTGATAAAAAACCGGGCCCCCCCCCCCCCCCCCCCCATTTTAAATCCTGCAACCTTAACCCCTCCAGTCAGCTTTTGGCCAGCTCCACGATACATTTTTACCACCATTACATCAATCAAAATACACCAACGACTGGCGAAGTTTCTCGTGCTTTATAAGTGCCTCGCAAAAACCCCCTTCGAAAAACCATCACTGGACGACAATTATTTAAAAAATTATCGTCCTGTATCAAAATTTTCTTTTTTTTCAAAACTTTGGGGAAGTAGTACTGACAAATTAACATCTCATCTTAAGAACAACATTTTGACCAACCCTTTCAGGGGCAGCCTACAAACATCAACACAGTACTGAAACGGCCGCTTCTTTAAAATTTTTAAATGACTTTTATGAATGGGTGATCTAACAATTAATGTTATGCCTTTTAGATCTTTCGCTGCCTTTGCACCATTGACCAAACATTTAGTTAAGAAGCTAGAAAAAATCTTTTGGCATAAAAGGAATTGCCCTTAAAAAAAGTTTACACAAAATACGGATCGATGGGAACTGTCGTATGAAAAGGGTTCAGTCAGAACAAATTTTACTAAACTTTGGTGCCACAAGGGGTCTGTTCTTTGCCCTGTCCTTTTTAAATGTATAAAGCCCCCTTTCTAGTGTGATACCAGATTCCCAATCCCCCTTACTTTTTTAAAACAGATGATTTTCACAAAATTGATTCAGCACCCCCTTTGTAATTTTAAATTCTTAATCAACGAATTACGATCTGTTTTTAAAGAATTAAATCGGGTGACCATAATAATTTAAAAAATTTAAAATTTTATAAAACTGAGATTTTAAAGGGGAAGGCCGAGTACATTAAACAGGCAAATAAACCACCATTTTCCTTTTTAAAAGCAAATAAATTTTCAATAAGCAAAAAAAACCCTTTGGCGTCATCATTGTAAAGACCCTTTCCCCGACAAGCCACTAAAACAAACAATCTAAGTACATAAAAAGAAAAAAAAAAAGCAAAATTCGTAATTTAATAGAACAAAAAAACAGAACGTTTTAAAATTTTTCCCCCCCGTTTTATCTAAATTTGGGCTATTGTAACTCCCTTTGGCAATTTAGCTAAAGACAAAATGAGCAAATTTCGGGTTTGGGCTCAAAATAACGCAGCCAACCCATTGTACGCAAACAAAAAATACCTGTCAGCAACCTCCTTCTCCGTGAGTTACATTGGCTTCCTGTGGAAAAAAAAGAGTGCCTATAAGATTTGTACTGTTGTCAAACAAATCCTTAAGCAACAACAGTCCCTCCTATAATAAAGACCTTCTAAACATATATTTGTCCCCAATAGAAACTTGAGGTCAAGCAATACCAATCAATCCTTTTCAAACCTAAGCCATTGCGTAAAATGGTGAACAATCTTTCCAATTTTCCCCCCCCCCCCCCTTTTTTTTTGGAACCTCTCCCATCACACGTGAGATGCTCGGATTCGTTGACAACATTCAAATCTCGCTAAAGTTTTATCTTTTCCCGTCATAATGTTGCAATATTATTATAATATTTTGTTGTTGTTAAATTGAATTCGTATCACGTTTCCATCAAACTTGTCTTACTGTAATATGTTTTGTTTATATCACGTAAAGCGCTTAGAGCTGTGACAACGGGTAAAGCCTATATAAATGCCCTTTATTATTATTTATTATTATTATTATTATTATTATTTATTATTATTATTAATATTATTATTATTTATTATTATTATCATCATCACATCATTATCATCATCATCATCATTATTATTATCAACATCATCATCATCACCATCATTACCATTGAAAGAAGCTATACTTTAATAATATTTTCCCCTGCAAGTCAAACGCTATTCTAAAGTCTTCCATCTCATGTCGTGTCCTCGCATGCCCATACTGCCGTACTCTGGAAAAACCCTATTTTAAATTTGGGCCCGAAAACTCGTCCTTCAAATATCGAAACGATTTAAAAAGACCCTCCATCTTAGCAAAAAAAGTGATTTATGATCATGTCATTAAATCCAACTTTTGACATCCACGGACATCTTGTCTCATAGTATTCCGTCCACATTTTTGATCCGTTTTAAAGTATAAATAAACGCCCACTCTCGGGTGGGCACTGTTTTTTGTTTAAACTCTAATCTTTTCATTGAATGAAAGAGTGACGAATTCCGGATAAAAAAATGTTGTCAATTTTTATTCATCATTTACTTTAATTATTCAATCACAAAAGATCACACTGACAATGAAATGACAATACCAGTAGACTTCAATAATTCCAAATGTAATCAACAATGAATCACGAATGAGAATAAACTAAAGAATAAAGCGACAAAACATTTAAAATGCGACAACACAAAAAATAAATAAGCTGGGGGAAAGGGCTAATATAAAAGTTCCCCCCATCTCGTCACTTTCCAAATTAAAGAGATTTTGACCCTTCAACGGCGAGATGGATATTTCTTTTAATCAAGGAATTTTTTTGTTATAATCCTGGTTTTAGTTATAACTTTGAACTTCTCACCAATAAAGCTCATTTCCCAGTTCAAATCGCATTTTTTTTGTTGCCTCCTTGGAAAAACGATAAAAATATGTCATTTGGGGTAAAATCTAACTCAATGGTTGTAGGTTAAAGTGGGGAAATTTAATTGCTGGTGTTCAGAGAGGTTCGGACCGTAGCCCTCGTATGTTATAGCCTGACACTGAAATCCAAAAGGATTTCAATTTGACGTCATTATTTGGTTTGCACCGCAGTGAGTTGTCTTTAGTAGTGCTCATGGAAAGGGGGGGGGAAAAAAAAAAAATTTTTTTTTTTTTGGGGGGGG
>NW_027622459.1:0-2500 GCF_034508935.2 Berghia stephanieae
TTTTCCAACTAATTTTCACACTTCAACCGGGGAAAAATAAAACTCCCCCATTAAAGAATTTCTTAAAAACTTTCAATACCAACTAAAACTTTTCCAAAAAAATTCTAAGGGCCCCCTAGAAAACCCCAGTATTTTTAATTGTTTTCCAAAAGAAATGGACCCACCAAACAAAATCAAAAACAAAAACCCAAAAAAAAAAAAGACGAAAAGAAAAAAGTATTAAAAGGTAATGAAAAAAAAATAAAATTTTAAAAAAATAATAAAAAAAATAAAAAAATAATAAAAAAAAAATAATAAAAGAAAAAAGAAAAGAAAAGAAGAAGAAAAGAAGTGAAAGAATCGGGGGAAAAAAAAAAAAGAAAATGAGGGAAAAAAAAAAAACACAATGGGAAAAAAAAAAAAAAGGGAAAAAAAAATGGGGGTTAGCATATGGTCACAAAAAAAAGAGGAAAATTTTTTACGCGTAGATAGCACATCCATACGACTCAAAACCCATAAAATTTTAATTTTTTTAAAAATTTTACCCGGGAATCAACCCAAAAAGGGTCCCCGCAGCAATTTCGACACCAAATGGGGGTTTCAAAAGGTAAGGGAAACAAAAATAAAATTTTTCTAACGTCATTTAAGAATGGTAAATATGGACAACATTTTTAACAACCCCACACACCCCTTTTTTCCCCCTTTTTAAAAAAATCATTGGGTTTTTGGGAATTTGGGGGGGTTATAGGGGGTTTAAATGATAAGATGGGGTGGCGGGGTTTTAGACTATGAAAGGGAAAAGTGGTGGGGGGGGTGTAGGGGTTTGGGAAAATATAGTTTTGGGGGAAAGGGTAGTAATCATGAATTTGGAGGGGAGGGGGATTTTACCCAAAAAGGGGGGTTTGGGGGGAGGTTTTTTTAGTAGTGGGGTTTTTTGAGGGGTTTTAGAAGTGGTTTTTAGTTTTATTATGGGGTAAGCTTTTTTGTAAAAAAATTTAAGGTAAAGAAATTATAAGTGGGGGGTTTTTTTTATTTAGGGGTGATGAGGGTGGGGGTTTGTGAGAAATAGAACGGGGGGGTGGGGGTACACATTTTTGGGGTTTTAGCATTTTTGGGGAGGGGATAAAAGGGGGGTGGTTGTTTTATTGGGGGGGGGGATGATAATTTTGGGGGGTTTAAATAGAATTTTGCGGGGAAGATTGTTTTGGGGTATTTAAAGGGTTTTAGGGGAAAAAATGTGGGGGAATTTTTGGTATAAGGGAGTGGGGGGAAGCTGATTGGGGGGGTTGTATTTTTTTGGGGGGTAGAAGTTGGCCCAAAATGATTGGGGGGGTTTTAATTTTTTTTAGGGGTATAATGCGGGGGTTTTAAGTGGTGGGGGAAAAATGATGGGGGGTTTAGTTTAGGTTGGGGGGGTTTATATGATTTTTTTTTTTGGGGGGGGGGATGATGTGGGGGTGGTTTTAGTGGTGGTGGGGGGATGATTGATGGTGGGTTTATTTTTATATGGGGGGAGGGAAAAATGAATTTTTGGCCCTTAGATGGGTTTTAATGAATTTTAGGGGATAGTAGTAGAATATATATGGGGTTTTAAAAGTAGAATTTTAAAAAAAAAGGGGATATAGAAAAAAAGCATAGAAAATATAGGAATTAAAAAAAGTATTTTTTTTGATTGGGGGGAAAATGGGGGTTTCGGAAAAAATGTTGGGGGTCAAACTATAGGGGGTGGGGGGATTGGGGGGGGGGGGGGGGGGAAAAAAAGTTTAAAAAAAAAAACAAAAAGAGAAAAATATTAAAAAAACAGATAAAAAGGGGTAAAAAAAAGAAATTTTTTTTTTAACCCCTCAAAACAAATCTTTTTTTTGGGGTTTTAAAAAAATAAATTTTTTAAATTTGGTTTCCAAAAAAACTAATAATCCCCCCTAAAAAAAAAAGCTCCTAAAAATGGGGAAAAGGGGGGGGGGGGGGGGTGAAATAAAAAAAAAAAATTTTAAAAATTTCCCCTTTCCCCAAAGCACGACTTTAAACTTTCATCCCTTAAAAAGCCCTTTAAAAAAACCCCAAAAAAAAAAAATTAGAGAGAAAAAAAAAATCAATCCCTTTTACTATCTTTCCAAACATTAAAAAAAAAAAAACCCCAAAAAAAACAAAAAAAAAAAAAACCCAACAAAGACAACCCCAAAAAAGTAACCGAAAAAAACCCGGGGCCCCCAAATTCTCGGTTTTCCCCAACCCAAAATTCCTTTTAAATCCCCAAAAAACGATTTAAAAACCAAATCCGAAGATTTCCCCCACACACATAAAATTTTTTTCAAAAACTTAAACCGGGTAAATTTTTTTCCCTCCAGGTTTTTTGGGGGGTTTTAACAAGAAAAGAAAGAAAATTTTAAAAAAATTTTTTTTTTCCCATTTTTTCCCCCCCAAAAAAAAAAAAATTCCCCAAAAAAAACTTTTCCCCCTTAATTCCCCTCGGGAAAAACCCCCAAACTGGATCATTTTTTCAATCAATCAAACCCCCAAA
>NW_027622459.1:5000-12777 GCF_034508935.2 Berghia stephanieae
AAAATTTTTTCGCGGCGGTGGTGGGGTTTGAACCTGCGACCTTATTGGTACGACAACTCCGCCTGGCAGGTGAGAGCGTGGCTCTACCGTGTGAGCTATCCACGAACACAAAAATATTCGTTTCAAACTCAAAGTCATTACTAGATCCCTCTCTCACCCACTTCTTGAGACCGCCGATTCGTTCGTACACCACCATCGCGAATAATTTTGACCAGCAGTTAAGCTTAATAGCCAATATTCTCAACACAAACATATAACATAGAAACGATTGAGACATTGAGTATGCTCCGGTGTATGGGGTGAATTTTTAATTCAGAAAAGTGAGTGGAGCAGGCACTTATGTTGACAACAACAAGATATGAAGTGAATAGAAAAGTGCCAGAAGACAATAGAGAATAAAAATTTTTTCGCGGCGGTGGTGGGGTTTGAACCTGCGACCTTATTGGTACGACAACTCCGCCTGGCAGGTGAGAGCGTGGCTCTACCGTGTGAGCTATCCACGAACACAAAAATATTCGTTTCAAACTCAAAGTCATTACTAGATCCCTCTCTCACCCACTTCTTGAGACCGCCGATTCGTTCGTACACCACCATCGCGAATAATTTTGACCAGCAGTTAAGCTTAATAGCCAATATTCTCAACACAAACATATAACATAGAAACGATTGAGACATTGAGTATGCTCCGGTGTATGGGGTGAATTTTTAATTCAGAAAAGTGAGTGGAGCAGGCACTTATGTTGGTAACAACAAGATATGAAGTGAATAGAAAAGTGCCAGAAGACAATAGAGAATAAAAATTTTTTTCACTTTTCTGAATTAAAAATTCACCCCATACACCGGAGCATACTCAATGTCTCAATCGTTTCTATGTTATATGTTTGTGTTGAGAATATTGGCTTAAGCTTAACTGCTGGTCAAAATTATTCGCGATGGTGGTGTACGAACGAATCGGCGGTCTCAAGAAGTGGGTGAGAGAGGGATCTAGTAATGACTTTGAGTTTGAAACGAATATTTTTGTGTTCGTGGATAGCTCACACGGTAGAGCCACGCTCTCACCTGCCAGGCGGAGTTGTCGTACCAATAAGGTCGCAGGTTCAAACCCCACCACCGCCGCGAAAAAAAAAAATTTTTATTCTCTATTGTCTTCTGGCACTTTTCTATTCACTTCATATCTTGTTGTTGTCAACATAAGTGCCTGCTCCACTCACTTTTCTGAATTAAAAATTCACCCCATACACCGGAGCATACTCAATGTCTCAATCGTTTCTATGTTATATGTTTGTGTTGAGAATATTGGCTATTAAGCTTAACTGCTGGTCAAAATTATTCGCGATGGTGGTGTACGAACGAATCGGCGGTCTCAAGAAGTGGGTGAGAGAGGGATCTAGTAATGACTTTGAGTTTGAAACGAATATTTTTGTGTTCGTGGATAGCTCACACGGTAGAGCCACGCTCTCACCTGCCAGGCGGAGTTGTCGTACCAATAAGGTCGCAGGTTCAAACCCCACCACCGCCGCGAAAAAATTTTTATTCTCTATTGTCTTCTGGCACTTTTCTATTCACTTCATATCTTGTTGTTGGCAATATAACAAAGATGCCTTAACTAAAACTCGAACCAGAATACAAACGATGGGACACACGTGGCGATCGAGTATAGTACTATGTACTTGCCTCCTTCGTAATCCGGTCATGTCTTGTAATAATAATGATGATGATGATGATGACGATGATGATGATTATGATGATGATAATAATAATAATAATAATAATAATAATAATAACTTTCTTTTAGTGGTCAGAGAACGTATTGTTTTTGGACAGCGTCAGACTGTGACTTTTCGAGGACTACCGGATATCCGGGCATCTATCTGTAGCCTAAATCGCATAGCGACAATTTCCTGATATCCCCCGGATAGGACGGTAATGATACACAAAGCTGACGGACCTACTACTTGCTAGGCCAGAGGCTTGTATAAAGTCGATGAACTTCCGAGTTGATTAAAACTAACTAAAATGCATTACTCGAAAGGATTAAAATTGGAGAGCAGCAGATTGACTGGTAGCACATAGTATAAAATACACATCGATCTTGTAATGTAATAATATGCATTTAAACGCCCCACTTCACAATCAACTTAGTGTATGCCCCCTCCCCCCCCCCCCCCCCCCCTCTCTCTCTCTCTCTCTCTCTCTCCTCTCTCTCTCTCTCTCTCTCTCTCTCTCTCTCTCTCTCTCTCTCTCACGTTTTTAAAATAAATTAACTAACAAAAAAAAAAAAAAAAAAAAAAAAAGAATAAATAAACACAATTTCTACAATGCAGTTTTCCTTGATTTCAGTTTAGTCGCCATGATTAATCCCTTTGCCCAATGTCCTCTTTCGTACTTCACATCCGCAAAAGGGTTGTTGTTAAGAAAAGCGTTCTTGGTTAGCTCAACATATTTGCCGTTTTGAATACATACCCCATAAATCAATACAAAGACGTCAGAGTCTTTTGAAATATAATAATTATGCACTGAAACACCTCTCCCACACAACAAACATATGGTTCAACTATTTAACACCAACTGTCTCCAAAATTGACTGATCCGATTACTTGTAGCTATGCAGTTTGTACAGACAGACCTTTTTGGTCTCCATTTCAGCCTACACCATTTTTGGTGAGTATTGTTTTGTTTTTAAGGGTTTTACGGCGCTTGCAACACATTTAGGTTATATCAGCGCCAGTAACAAGGAAGAAAATGGGATAGTAAAAAGTTCTAAAATTACAATTAAAGCACCCAAGAAAACGTAAGACAAAGGGGAACTGGGAACAAATAGGGATCAGATGTAGATTCCAAGAGCATACCACCAATGTACTTAGTTTAAAATCACCTACAAGTCTCATTCAGACACAAGCACAAAATCTAACAAAGAGGAACACACTCAAATGCTTACATTATACATTCAAAATAAAAATAATAATACATAACAGAGAGATGATTTACAAGGAAAAAAATATCATCTCCCAAAACAATAACTATGCATTTGACTGTTTCCCTCCCAGCCAGGACTCCGACCAGGGCCAGGAAAAAACCAAGTAATCTCATTCCAAGACAAAGGCAGAAAGCATGTTGGAAAACAGATATAAGGGTATAGAAGACACAGTATGTACCTCCCTGCCGCTATGGGAGGTCAGGATCCCACCCAGTTTGGTGAGTAGATCACTTCACAATCAACCACATCCACGGCCATTTGTTAACATGACAGATACGATTGGTTGTCTCTTTATGAAAAAAAAATAGAGCTTTTATATTATAGCCCAAAATCCACTAAATGTGCTCAAGGCGCTTTACAAATGGCCCCTGACCAACAGCAATACGTAACATATAAAACGAGACATGACCCCTGTTAGGCGATATTACAATTTCTCCGACAGAGACAACACTGTTGACTAATTTTACACCTGAGTACGGTGACAGAATGTGAGTAAAGAGTCTTTTACAAGGACTCAACTATGCCCCGAGCGAGGCTCGAACCCAGGACCCTCCGATCCGAAAGCAAGTGTCATGCCACTAGACCACATAACCGTGCGGTTAATTCCCCCAACCTCTCACAAAATAGTCTCTATGCTGCTTATTACTGAGGATATCATCTCTCTCTCTCTCTCTCTCTCTCTCTCTCTCTCTCTCTCTCTCTCTCTCTCTCTCTCTCTCCAGATGAAACAATAATTTGGTACAATATACTTTACAAGAAAATAGAAATGTTTTTCTCACTTCAAGGCTTACTTTGTGGCAAAACGGTTACACTCATGAAAATCTGGCAAGGGAGAGCGTCAATCGCTCTTTCTTTACAAACATCGGGGTATAACCTACTTATGATCACGTGGTGTTACTTACTTAAAGTTGTTTATCTGCAAAAGATCTAGTAGAATAACTATGAAAGAATAGAGCTCAACAAGTTATCACTCTTACAATACAAAGCGCGTGTCTATTTACAGGTCTGATATCCCAAATTGTTATGGATTCAATGTTGTAATGAAAATAATCCAAACCAACACAAAATATTGTCCATTACAACAATGTTAAGCCAAGTCGACTATTGTCTTCGGCTATCAGACTTAAAAATACGAGCACCCAGCTCTTCCCCCTTTTCTCAAATAAATACGAGATGTTCGCATTCAATATCAACCACTTTTATAAAAAATCATGAACATTACATGTGAAAAAAATAAAGTTATCCAGGAGCAACACTAATTGAATAACTGATTTTAAACAGTTATTTCAATAATATTTGTAAAATTTTTTTTTTTTAAATAAGAAAATAGCAGATGGTCATAGGATTGTGTTGATTACTATTGCATCCATGTGTACGCTGAAAGGGGGAAGGGGGGGGGGGGGGGTACAAGACAAATCAAGGATGAAGTAGATCTTAATTGGTACGATTCACTTGCCGGGCAGAATCGGTGAGTGAGTATGTTACCTAAATCCATCGCATCAAAAATTGGAAAGTGTGCACACCAGACATAACACAGATTCAGAAAGGGAAGTGTCAATTTCAATATCGGCTCGCTTGATCGAATGCTCATTTACTTGTTTTGTTTTGTTTTGTACTCCTTAAAGCATGGTGTGGCATTACAAAAGTAATTCGTGCTTAAAGCTTTCGTCATGCATAGGTAGATCTAATAAGTTTTTTGTTTTGTTTTGTTTTGTGTCTTTTTTTTTTAAACTTCGTTGTTATGATCTAAAATCGTTAATAATGTTAACGATTTATAACACATGTCTTAACATACGAATTCACGATCGCTGAATTGGAAATGGGATAAACATGTTTGTTGTTCCCAATGATTGAATTCTTACGATTTCCTTCACAGCCCATGACATGGAAGTAGAAGTGTTTGATGCGGACGATTAAATCGGTTAACTGCCGTACATTGAAAAAAAAACCCACAAAAAACATGTATTTTAACATTTCCAACAACATTAAATCAAGATCTCAAAAAAAATATCAAATATATTTAGAAATAACAACTGAAGAACTG
The DNA here is from genome assembly GCF_034508935.2 of Berghia stephanieae. NCBI lineage: Eukaryota > Metazoa > Mollusca > Gastropoda > Nudibranchia > Aeolidiidae > Berghia > Berghia stephanieae. The sequence goes on from NW_027622459.1 coordinate 10,022, forward strand.
ATTTCAACAACACAAGGAAACATCCAATTGCCTCAGAACCTTGACGCACATAATGACATTCTAAAGCTAAGAACACTTGCACTAGACAGAGATTTAATGAAACAATTTACTAACTGGATAGAAACAGACACACTCGAAGTAACACACACATTCACAGCAAGCGTCCACAGAGACAGCGCAGCCATATTATTTAAACATTTGGCCAGAAAACTCATCCTTCAAATATCGATCAATTTAAATGACCTTCATCATGGCAAAAAAAACTCTCAAACCTGAGACTTTTTAAAGGTTTTATGTCGATTGAAGCGACAGGTTTCGGTCATTTATGAATTTTAAAATAGATTTACAATTGAAATCACACAAGTAAAGTACAGATAAAGAGGAATGATTCAAACAGGGAACAGGTGAAGATTCCAAGAGTAGGCTACGCCATCAGTGTTCCTCGTTTGAAATCACCCAAAAGTCTCGACACAAGCGCAGTATCCCACTAAGAGGAATACACTCAAATGTTTACAAATCATGTTATCCAAAACGAATAATACAACAGAACACAATAGAGAGATGATTTACAAGGTAAAATACATCATCTCCCAAAATTTAACTACACATATATGACTGTTTCCTCCCAGCCAAGGGACCGCGGCAGTACCAGGACAAAAACAAAACCCTTCCATGGCAAAGATTAAAAGCAAGTCGGAAAAAAAGATACCGGGAGGCTCAGCAAAATTTTCCTTTGTTTGGCAGTTTAGTATGTCTATTCTATCTAAGCCACATTGCTGCGGTTTTTATATCGATTTTTACAAATATAAATATTTATTTTGCTAAATTGTAAGTAATGGCAACCGTTATAGGGGGTCCCGGTAGCTCAATGGGCATGATCTATATTAACTTTCCATGTGCTCGAGGTCATTGGTCACATTCCAAAATGTGCTCAAAGTGACCCACTTAGTGAAAAGTGTTCACAGCTTTTTAAATATCTAACATCACGATTGGTCATTTTATTCAGCTCGACACGTGGGTATGTTTACAACGTTCATAAACAAAACAGTGTGTTTACATTTGTTAAGATATATCCAACCGTTGCAACACAACGTGTGATTGATGACCTGGTTGGACGAAAACATGAATATAGATCGCTCCCATTGGTAGAACACTCGCTTCATACGCAAAGGGACCAAGATCGATCCCGGATGCAGTCGAGATTTTTTTTCGACCTCCCCCACCCCCCTTGTCCAACCAGCAGTAAATGGATAGCTGGGTCTGTTAGATCTGGCGAAAAGTACTTTGCAATAGACCGGCGTCCTATCCAAAGGGAAGTAAGCAAATTGCTATTGTCCGTTTCACGCTATAGAAACCGAGATTAACTTCGGCTCCATGAGTCTTACGCCTCTCAAGAACAACAGTGATAAGTGTTATTATGACCATGGCGAGCAATCAACTAAATCATGAAATCAATTACGTAAGAAACCACACTTTAAAAAAACTCTCAAGTTGGCATCCTATTTTTGGTTGTTGTGTAAAGTAATAGATACGACTTTACTCAACTTAAATGAAATATTGACAACATAAATTTTAATGATTTAATAATAAAAAAATTTGCCATGATAATTTCAACGTTTTAGGTAAGATAGTAAAAAAGTGGGAGACCCCCAAAACAGGGGACAGTTTTTTCTGAGCCATCGGGTATAGGGGGTTAGTAGATACAGTAAGTGCCACTCTGCCACTATGGGAGATAAAAGTCCCCAACCAGGAAAGCAGGGAGAGAGAGAGAGAGAGAGAGAGAGAGAGAGAGAGAGAGAGAGAGAGAGAGAAAGAGAGAGAGAGGAGATAGGGGGAGAGAGAGGAGATAGATAGATAGATAGAGAGAGAGAGAGAGAGAGAGAGAGAGAGAGAGAGAGAATTCGGTAACATTCTCATAGATAGATAGATAGATAGATAGATAGATAGATAGATAGATAGACAGATAGAGAGATAGATAGACAGACAGACAGATAGATAGATAGATAGATAGATAGATAGATAGATAGATAGATAGATAGATAGATAGATAGATAGATAGATAGATAGATAGATAGATAGATAGATAGATAGATTAAAAAAATAAATAAATAAGGAGATGGAGAAGAGGTAAACAGAGGGAAATTTATGAAGGGAGGAGGGGGGGGGGGGGGGGGGGGGGGGGGGGGGGGGGGGGGGGGGGGGGAGGATGGATAGAAATCAATAACGGTTGCGAGAGATCTTAAGTCAACAATGTTTCAAACGATGATGAAATGTTATCGACCCGTTCAGAATGAAGACCACGATGGTGTGTGTGTGTGTGTGTGTGTGTGTGTGTGTGTGTGTGTGTATGTGTATGTGTGTGAATGTATATTTGGGCCAATGGGTATACGTGTGTGTGTTGCTGGTTCAGAGGAGAGAGAGAGAGAGAGAGAGAGAGAGAGAGAGAGAGAGAGAGAGAAGAGAGAAGAGAGAGAGAGAGAGAGAGAGAGAGAGAGAGGAGAGAGGAGAGAGAGAGAGAGAGCATGACCAAATCCCAATCATTTTATTATGCAAGCGGACCATCTCCATCCATGATGCTGAAGAAAACCTCGAAAACAATTTCGCCTTCGTAATAAATAATAATAATAATAATATAATAATAATAATAATATAATAATAATTAATAATAATAATAATAATAATAATAATAATAATAATAATAATAATAATAATTAATAATAATAATGACTTTGTCCAATACACTGTCCAACCACCAA
>NW_027622460.1:0-12792 GCF_034508935.2 Berghia stephanieae
TTGTGTTTTTCTCGATGTTCGAAAAGTCGTCAAATGATATCGTTTCTGTTTTTGTCACGAGAGAACATGGCACTTATTGCGAGCCCCCTCATTTCCATTAGGTTAAAAGCGGTATTCCTAAAATTTCTAAAAATTTTGAAAATTTTCATTTTTCCTCCAAACGGGGTTTTTAAACAGGGGGGTTTTTCATCCCAAAAATTTTTGCATGCTTTGCTGTTGAAAACCATTAAAACACTGCCCCCCAATGTACACCCAAAAGGTCATCGAACTTTTCAAAATTTCATTTTTTTTACAGAGTTTATAAAAAACTTTTTTACCCCAACTTTTTGTGAGATTTTTCATCTTTTTTAGCAAAGGGTCGTACAGGGGATTTAAAAACTCACAAATTCTTGTAAAATATTTACAAAAGATTTAAAATTTAATTGCAAAAAGGGAAACCAATTCCCCCCAAATCTAAATTTTAAAAGGGAAGAATTAAATATTAAAAATATCTGCACAAATTGATTCATCATCTTGTCCATGTTTGGGAGAAATGGCTCATAGCCTCCCTCCTCTTTTTTTTCCCCCGTTGTCGGGGTGTTGCTTTTTTCTCTCCTCCCACTCATAAAAAACCCATCATTTCACTCTCTTCTTCCGGGGGAAACCCTTTCCCGGTTAAAATTTTTGGTCTCCTCATTTTTCCCCTCCCTCTTTTCTCAAACCCAAAATTTGCCTCCAAAACTTTTTTCGAGGGTGCCACTCAAAGAGGGAAATTTTCGGAAGGGTTGGACAAAGAGGGAAGAGATTTAAAAAATTTCAAAAACTTTTTTGGGGAACAACATAAATTGAAATTTAGCAAAATTAGCAACCAGCCAAAAAATGAGGGGTCAGAAAAAGACGTGTGTTGTCCCCGGGATTATTCTGATTAACCAAAGGTAATGAAAAATAAAAAACTTTCCCGGTCATTTAAAAATGGGCAAGTTAAAAAATAAATACAGACGACTCAACTTTGATTCAGAAATGAGAAGATTTTAAAACTACTGATAAGAAAGTTGTGGGGTTTGCGGGAAAATGGGAGCTTAGCCTAAAAAAAAATAAAAATAAACCCGGATGGGTTTAAGGAAAGGAAATATTCCCAAAAATGGGATCCAAATAAAATAAACAAAAACCAAACCAAAAAAAATTCAAATTGTAGGAAAAAAATTGATAATCATTCAAAAAACATGATTTGGGGTTTAATACACAAATACACACACCACTTTTATTTTACAGTTTTTGAATTTGACTTTTTTTTTTTTGGGTTTTTTTTTTTGGGTTTTTAAAAATAATGTTTTGTGTGTGTTTAAACCTTTTTTTTTTTTTTTTTGCCCATCTTTCACTCGTGGAAATATATTTTTTGGGGCTTTCAGATTATGGGTGACACAGCACATTCCCTTGGGGTTATGTTAATTTTCTCGTTGCCCATTTGGTTTTTTGTGTTTGGGGAAAAGTTTCTTTTTTTGGAAAAACATCAAGAAGAAAAAAAAAGAAAAATTTTTTGTGTCATTATATTTTTAAATGGGGTTTTTTTTAATTAAATGTCTTTTTCATTTTCTCACATCATGATCTCATCAACAATTCAATTTTTACACCAAACCACCCATTATCATAATTGTTGGGTACAAAAAAAAAAAAAAACTTTTTTATTTGCGCAATATCCCCTAAACATCTCAAAAACGCTTTTACAAGGGGCCCTGGGGAACAGCAACATGTGGACGGGGCATGATGCCGTTGGCATATTCAATTTTTTACAATTTTTTCGGGCAAAACCTGTTTTGGGGCCGGGGACTCCTTTTCACCGGTTGGGGAGAAATTTGGGAAAAACTTTTTCAATCAACTATTTCGCCAAAAACTCAAACCCAGTACCCTTCCCACCCAAAGCGATTCATACCACACGACCACTACCTGTCACCCAAAAACAAAAAACCCAAAATCTAACCCCCCCACAAGCAAACATCACTTTTCTTTTTTTTTTTTCTTTTTTTTTTGTTTTTACTATTTATTTTTGATAACTGTGAAAACAGGGGGTTTTTTCAAAAAGGTGTGAGTCCTTTTTGTTAATTTTAAGAAACCCAAAATTTTATTTTATGGAAAAAGTTTTATTTTGTGTGTAGAGGATGGGTTTAATAAAATGCCCCTACTTTGCCCCCAAAAGCAATTGGGCAAATTTTGAAAATTTGTACTTTAACATTTTGGGCCTATTTCTTTTGGTATGACCCACTTTTGGATCGGGGAAGGTTGGGGTTGGCCTCGCCTCCCTTTAGCCTTGGGGAAAACCTTTACTCAATTCCCTCACCTACCAAGGGGTAAAAAGGGTCCCCGGGCCCGTTAAAAATTTGTTTTTGCCCAAAAAATTTTTAAATCCAACGGGGCGGATGTCCCCTATATGTTAAAGTTGTGTTACCGGGGCCCCCTTGTAAACGCTTTTGACAATTTAGTATTTTCCCTATATGGGCTCTTTTTTTTTTTTTATGGATGGTCTGAAAAGGTTTCTTGGTGGTCTTAAAACAAAAAAAGAGAGCCGGGTTCGTTAAATTTTTTTTTAAGCAGAAAAAAATTTCCTTTCCCCCCCCCCCTTCTGCCCCCCTGTTCCCTCCAAAAAAAAGAGGGAAAATATTTTTTGGGGGCTTTTTTCAAATTTTTCTCTTTTTTATAAAAAAAAAAAATTTTGAAAAAACTCTTAGACTGGCGTCTCCCAAATTTCATATGATTTTATATTATGGACATGAAAAAAATTTAATTTTGATTTTGATTTCCAGAAAAAGGCAAGTTGGGAAGGCTTGTTTTTATCAAAAAACAACCCAGATCTTTATTTAAGGGACTCTTTAAAAAATACAGTAAAATGAATGAAAAAGCAATTTATACTCCCCAGTTTATCAACTTTAATGAAGAAGGAATTTAAAAAAAGGGAAGTGCTTCCGTCTGGGGTACAAGCTTAAAAAAAAAGGTATGGAAATATTTGTTTTTGGGGTTAAACAATTAAAAGGTGCTTCAAGCTTGAAGAAATAAAAAACAATTGAAAAGGGAAAAAAAGCTTCAATTTAATTACGAAAACATAAAATTGACGTTTTATTTCCCCTTTATCAAAAAAAACTGATAATGAAACATGCAGACAATGAGATAATTGGAAATTTGGGGATAAATTTATCTTACAACACAACTCCCAAATTATCTCTTTTTGTCTGTAGTTTTTCTTCATCAGTTTTTTGTTTTAAGGGGAAACAAAAACGTCCTTTTTACTTTTTCTATCTAATTGAACCTACTTAAATTCAATTTTTATTTTTTGGAAGTTAATGGTTCATCCCAAAAAAGGGCGTTTTCCAGTTCCTTTACCCCCAATCAGCCCTCTTGTTTTTAAACTATACAGTCTTTGAAATTGAAAATTTTGACACACATAAAAGGGGACCGATAAATGCTTTTTTTTTTTTTTGCAGGGGGTATTCTTAAATTTGGTTTTAGGCTCTGTGGGGTGTATTGCTTGTGTGTTAATACTCATTGATAAAATGTGATGAAAATTCTTTCCCAAAAATATCCAAAGCACGCGAAAAAGGGACCCCAACCAACAGCACTGCAAAACAACTTACAGATAATTTTTTGCTATTTTTCTCATGATATCTCATTTTCACCAAATTAGTAAAATTGAAAAAGACCTTTTTCCATTCACTTAAAACTTGAGCCCCGGGGGGATGAAACAAGGGACCTATAGCCCAAAAGCGAGTGTCTACCACGGACCACAAAAGCGCAAAATGGCAAAATTCGATACTTCCCGGGGAAGAAATTTTCCCAAAAAACCCTCCGTTTTACTCGGGCCCAAGGGTTCCTCTATACAATAATAATTTTTTAAAATATAAAAAAAAAATTTCAAACAACTATGTTTTTTCTAAAGGGGGAGGATTGGCATAAAAAAGCATTTCTTATTTTGGGGATTTATTCTCTTTTCTAGAGTAGGGGACATTTTTATAATTATGCTAGTCTTATCACTTTGTTTCATGAAAAAATCATCATAAAAAAAACTTTTGAAGTTTTTTTTTTAAAAAATAAATAATTTCAATAAAATTTATTAAGCTTTTATTGCCTTTTTCCACTTTTGCTAAAAGTACAAAAAAGGGGTTCCCGAACCAACACAAACACATACAGTAAAAAAGACATGACCCTTTTTGGGGAAAATAAAATTTTTTCCACAGGAAAAACGCTGTTGAGGGCATACTCGTTTTACACCGGGCCAGAAATTTGATAAGATCTTTAAAGGGATAACAATCATACGGCGAACCAAACCTTCCAACCCAAACGAGTGTATACCACTAACACATAGTCGCAAAAATTGATTGTCATGCATTTTTAATCAAAGGGTGCAAAATACCCAAAGGTTCTTTTAAAATGAAGGGATCTAACTTTACTTTACTATTTCTTAAAGGGGGAATTTTTTTTTTAAAATAAAAAAATTTGGGAATTTTTAAAAAGGGCAAAATTAGTATAAAAAAAAATTTTTAAAACCCTTAGTTTTTTTTTTATTTTTTTCCTATTTGGCGGTTTGAAAAATTTATTTTTTCCCTTTAAAAGTTTTTTACTATTAAAACCGATATTGAAAATTAAATTTCACGAAATTTTTTCTTTTTAAGAGATAACCCCATTTCTCATTTGTCCCCGATTAAAATTTTTCATTTTAAATGAGGGGCCTTACTCAGTTGTTTCACATGAAGCAAAAAGACCGACCCTGGTGAAATCAAATTTTTCCAAAACCCGTCCACCACGTATTGGGGAGTTGGGGCTTTTAGTTCTGGCAGAAAACCTTTCTAACCCAGCCTCCTATCCAAAGGGGAAAGACAAACTATCATCCTTTTTTCACTATAGAAACAGCGATAAAATGGCTCCTCCTAATTTTTTTGAAACTTAAAATATTCATCAGACTTGCAATTAATTCTCTCATTTTCACCAAGCAATAATACTTTTTGACACAGTGGTCACATATGTTTTTATATGTGTAAAAATTTGCTCTTTTTAAACACAGATGGTGATGACCCCAATAAAACGGATAAAGGGAAAATTATGCGAGTGGTCAAAGAGATATGAAGCTGTGGACTGTAAAAGTAATAAATAGAAATTAATATAATAGCTTCAAAAGCAAAGGCACTCAAAGAAAACATATCCATAACAATACCGGAATCATATGTCCGCAGCCTTTGATACGATCGACGAGGAAACTTTGAGATATTAAAAAACATAGTAGACAAGACGAGCCCCGAATAATCCGCTTTCTCCTCAGCAACACAAAAGTAAAACCCAAGGAATAGGGGGCCACAAACAGCCCGCTTCGAAAGTAACTCGGGACCCCCCAAGGAGATAGTCTGAGCCCATTCTGTTAAAATATACTTGAACCCCTTTCTGAAAGAATTTCGAAAAGTCTTTTCCAAAACCAAGGGACTCATATGAGAATGCAATCCTAGAGAAATCCCCTATGCAGATGATGTAGATTCTTTTGGGTTCAACACCAGCAAATATAGACATCATACAAAATACCCTCATGAAATATAACCTCCAGTCATGCCAAAAAAAACCGAATTTACAACAATATGGAGGAACAAAGAGGAATGGAAAAGAACAAAGAAAGTCGCTCACAAATTTGGGGAACACCGCGGATGTACAAAGAAGAAAACGCTATCAAACGCCGCACTCAGTAAACTCACCAAGTATGGATTAGAGTGACAAAATAAGAGAAAAACCAAACTGAAACGTTACCGTGCTCTTGAAAAACCCGGGTACTTCTTTTATAACTGCTGCACTTGGCGTTGACAAAATCCGGAGAAGAACATCTGAGCCTTTCCCATCGCACACAGCTAAGAAGGTACTGGACATCAAATACCCAAAAAAGATCTCAAAATGAATCACTCTATAAGATCACAAAAGAAAGACCAATTCCCTTGACATTTTACAACAACGATGGAAAATTTTCGGTCACATACTACGCAGGGACAAAAATTACCAGCAAACCAAGCCATGTGGGGATATTTCCAAAAACACGGAACCTTTTAAAGGGGAAGACCGATCACAACATCCCTGTGATCCTAAACAAAAACCTCACAACACTGGACAAAGCTTTAGTCCTCAACGGCAGGGGACCTTGAAAATTGAGAACCCTAGCAGAGGACCGCAATATTGGAGACACCTCACACGGGAAAATACGGGAAAACAGCCAAGGCGACCCGATCTTTCGGTCAAAACGCGAAAGGAAACTAAGTCAAGTAAGTTAAAAAAGAGAACAAAATACCAAATTGTTATTAATTATGAATTATGATATTTTTATTAATGATGATTATGATATAATTATATTAATTGATGAAATATGATATAATTGTTTTTAAATTGATGAATTATGATATAATATTATTAATTATGAATTTTTGATATATTATAATTAATGATAAATTATGATTAATTATTTTTAAATTTTGAATAGATAAAAATTATTATTAATTGGGATGAATAGCAAACCAAGCCATGTGGGGGTATTTCCAAAAACCCCGGAACCTTTTTTAAAAAGGGGGGGACCGATCACAACATCCCTGTGAAACCTAAACAAAAACCTCACAACACTTTGGGCAAAGCTTTTGTCCCCAACGGCAGGGACATCAAACATCTTGTTTGATGAAATATTTAAATATCCTTCGTGGAATGCCGAGCGACAATTTATTAAGATGGCATGGCGGAAGGGCATAATTTTTTTTTTAAAAATAAAGTTTTAAGGCCAAAATGAAACAGTGATGACTTATAATCTCCTGCCTAATGTTTCATTGATTTTATCTGTCTAACTTTTTTCCCATTACTTCCCCTTTGAAATGGGACGGAATTTCCAATTTAAATGGAGATATGTTGGTCGCTAGACTGATGGGTTCCTATTTCGTCCACTCTTGTTATTTTTCTATTTACCTGTATTTTTTTTATCCTTCCATTTACCTTTTTGTTCGGAATGGCCCATTTGGTTTTGCTTGTGCCCTTTCCTGCCTCGCAAGTCTCAAACTAAGTACTTTGATAGTGTACTCTTGGAACTACATCTATTTCCTATTTGAACCAATCCCCTTTGTCTTCCCTTTGTCTTCCCTCTACTTGGGTGCTTAATTGTAATTCTACAACTTTTTATATCCCATTTGGGTCCTTTACTGGCGCTGATTATGACCTAATTTGTTGAAAGCACTGTAAAATCCTTAAAAAAAAAAAAAAAACAGTTTGAGAGTTTTTGCCAAAGATGAGAGTCCTTTTAATCGTCAATATTTGAAGGACGAGTTTTCTGGCTAAAATTCTAAATACATGTTTGTTTTTTTTTTCAGAGTAGAGCAGAAATTTGCCAATTGGATTTGAGAAAACACAATTTTTTTTTTTCATTCATTTAAATCTTTTCAGCATGAATAGCAGTATTTGTTGTCAGCTGATGATCTAGAGACAGGGGATGTAAATAGACAGAAACGAGGTGTGGATCAAACCCGGGAGGCAGTAGGTGTCCCCATCAAGATTGGTGGAGGGGGATGGTTAAATTCTCTCTTGGGAATTCTCTTCTCAACAAAAGGTATCGGAACTTGTAAGATTCAAACAGTTAATTGAGAAGAAAAATGATGATATAATGATGGTGTTGGTGGAGGAGGCGGCATAGACAATTGTTGTGGTGTTGGTGAGAAAAAATTTAATAATAATAAAAACGTATGAGATGTTTGATGATGATGATGATAATGAAAATAATAATGATATTAACAACAATAATAATAATAAATGTAGTGATAATACAGCATAGATTTTAGTACATTAAGTTATTAAGGGTTCAATCAAATAAATATAGATTATAACTGATAACTTCATCTCCATTTAAAAATTGGCTTAAATTGTTGCAATTGTTGTAAAACTCGAAATAATATATTATGCTGTTGTGTTGCATTGTTTTTTTTATTCATCCTTTTATAATTACAGCTTTGACTCTAATATGTTTTTACTGTGAGAGACTGATGCTGAGCATATACTTGCACAGTAATATTACGGTGATTAATATTGTTTGCAAACTGATTGAGATATTGAGGTCAATTTATACCTTCATAAACTTATCTGTAGATTTTCCTTTCTAGTTTGTTTTACAGTTTTTGGGGTTTCGTGTTGTCGAGAGATAATTCATGCAGTATCCGAAGCCTGGACCAGGCATGGAACCTAAAAGAAGGTCGTGTTGTGTGACACTCGGTTTGTAACCTGAACCTTGACATACCTTGACATGACCAAGATTCAGCCATATTCCCCAAAGTCGGCAAATTTATGAGCTTTTGGGAAAAGAAACAAAAGTGTTTGAATTTGAGGCTTGAAGCCTGTCCTCTATTTTCAGTTCAATCCCTTTCATGCAACTCATAAGGTGTTGAGGTCCTGAATAATTAAATTTGATACTTTTACTGTTCCTGTCACTTTTTCATCCACAGGACATTGTGTTTTCCATTCATTCTGCGCTGCTGAGGACAACAGCTTGCCCAAGGCTGTGGATTGTGGCACCGTGCAAATGTATGCTCACAAACAGATGCATAGAGGCGAGCTCACGCCCAAGATCCCTGGAATCTATACTCTAATTTTTGACAAACTTCTCCAGGTTAGTTTGGTTTGTTTATTGCTGGGAAGACCTCTATTGCCATCGTAATTCAGTTTTCCCTTCTATTATGGTTTTCTCTCTTTGTCCTGGAAAGACGATCTGGTTATGACATCGAGGGTGTCAGTCTGAAACAGTTGATATATTCGTTGGATTATTTTTTAATGGGGCCAAACTTCTATGTATTGCTACTGACAGGTTTTGTATGCACCGAATTTTTTAAGATTGGATATAGGGAAACTTCCATTATTTTTCAATTTATATCAAATTTTTCCTAAAAGATGATTCAAATATTTATTTATGAATTTTTAGTGAAGCTTTCCACAATTAAAATACTATAAAAATTTGGCATCATTTCACATTTTGTGCTCAGTTTTTTCAAATGTTCCCAAATATCTTTCTTGTTGACTCAGTTCTAAGGGGAGTTAGTTCATGATTCTGATTCTTTAATAGTATTTTTTATCCCAAATATTACTCTTTTACTATTCCTTTTGTTTAACTGATAATCAATTACAGGCTGTGATTTCTTCTACAAAACTACACATTGCCTTTTCATTTAGGTTAGGATATGTAAAAGCCATGGTTCAATCGTGCCCCAATGTTCATCTGCTATTCCCCCAGTAGGCTTTTAAATACCACACTTTCATACATTAATTTAGCCAGGTACTATTCTCACCGGAGTTGATTGATTAGATTTAGTATCCATTATACCCTAAATTTTGATAGATACTGTGACTTTTCTTTCTGCTTTCTTTTTTTTTTTTTTTTTCAGAATGACATCAAAGAAAGTTTTACTACCACCTGGAGTATCGTAAATCGCCATAAATGTGAAGAAACAAGTGACGATGAAGGAATCCTTCATCGTTTTATAATAGTCTTTCATTATAAGAAATTGATGACAAAATTTCAAGGACAAATATCAGGAGGGCAATAAAGGACATGTCAAAGTTTTATTTTTTGCATTGAAGTATAATAATAATAATAAATAATTAATTTAATAATAATATTAAAAATAATTTTATATCTTTTTAATTGCTGTTTTCACCTGCTGCCTAGATTTTTAAATTTTTTTAAAGTTATTTTTCTTCACATTGTTTTTTTTTCCCTTTGGGTCGAACATGGGTGTTGTAAAACGGGCAGGTTTTACATAAAGGGGACACACCCAACAACAAAAACATGCACCCTAGCAAAAATTAAATTTTAGGAAAATTTGGAGAAAGAAGTTATCAGCCTTTTTTTTTTTCGTTTTAAGGGAAATCCGTAGAGTCAATAGTAAAAGTGTGATCATAACAAAATTTGGTATCTTATTACACTTTTTATCCCAAATAAAAATGTTTATTCAAGCAGTTTGTATAGATTTTTTAAAACACTTCAAAGACACCTTATATTAAGGAAATCAGATTTTTTAATAAATCGATCATTTTTCTTGTCTTTTTCTTCTGACTCAAAACAGTCCATGTTTTTTTAAATTTATATTCAATGATAATCCAAGGATTATCCAAGGAGCTCTTTTTTTTAAAATCAATCAGCGTAGCTCAGCATACGGTCTGTGCTTCGTACCCGAAAGGTACGGTTCGATCACCTGCCTCTGCATGTGTGGCCTTGAGCAAAATCACCTCGCCTTTAGCTTAATTTGTGGCACTGCACAGTGGCTAACGCTTGGGGTTTGTCTAGTCTTCCCCTTGGGAATAGACCCCAGAGACAAATTTACCCTATGGGAAGAATAAAGGGGAAATTTTTTTTATTTTTTATTTTTATTTATTTAGAGTTGAGTGACAGAATGGATTTTTAAACGTTTCTTTACTTTAATTAATTTCCAAGTTTTTAATGTATTCATAACTTTTTGTCAAAATATTCCATTTTCCCCACATAGTTGAGTTTTGATAACAACAACAACAACAAAGAAACATATGAAAAAAATTTCATTTTGTATGAAGAATATTACAGTTTTTTACTTTTTTAATTATAATCTTTGTCACAGATGTGTGTTTTTTTTGACTACACTTCCCACCTTGTTGATACTAGTTGAAGATTTTAAAAGCTGCTTTGAATTCACAAAGTTAAAAAAAATTTGTACTCTGGTAAAGTTTTTTAAAGTTGTTAACGCGGGTTATTGGGCACCTGATTTCCCCCGTAAGTGTTATGGTCAGCACTTCCTGTCATCTTCCTTTTGACTCCCTGTTTTTCTGGGAAAGGCTCAGGGAATTTTTGCAAGAAGGGAGACAGCAGCATGTTTTTTGTCTGTTGGAGAAGATTTTTCATTTGGGTTTTGAATCACCTGTCACATATTTAGACACTCTATTTGTGACCCACTCCATCAAATGGTATTTTGCTGGATTGAAAGGGTGCAAGAAAAGAAAAATATTAAGTCAAATTAATCAGAGGGTGAAATTTTGGTACATACTTTATAAACTTTATTTATACTTACAGCCCATTATCCCTTTTGGCATGTAGGGCAGCAACTAAGGACCCCCATCTTCTCGTTCCGTGACCGTCATCTCCAGGGATCATGTCCCCCCCCACCTCTCATCTCCCCCTCTAACTTTCTCCTTAAAACGTTGCCGGGGTTTTCCTCTTCTCTTTCCTTCTGGTGTCCAGTGTAGGGCAGTTTTGCTGATGTTTCCCTCTTCCTTTCTCATAACACATCTATCCATCTCTACTTCTTCCATGATGATGTCTTCCATTCCACATTGATCTAGCAACTTTACTTATACTAAATAATTTATACCCAATAAAACACGTCTACAAAATCCAAATTTCTTCTTTGACTAAAATATATTTAATTTTCACCATCACTCTCACCCGATATGATACTGTTTAAAAAAAAACAAAAAAACAAAGCCTTCATTACAATGCCCCTTCAGGTAAGCACCCTTTGCCTGTGTTTTTATAGACTCTTTTAAAGAATGATGCATTGCTCTCCATTAACTGAACCTCTGGTCTCTTTTAAAATCATCCCTTTTTTTTTACTTTTCCTGGTTTCTTGAAACAGCTGCCTGAGTCTGAGGTCAAAATGTATCTTCTTTTCTTTTTTTTTTGGTGCTGATATGACCTAAATGTGTTGCAAGTGATTTGAAACTCATAAAATGAACAAATAACTGAGATTCTGCCATTTTATTTGTAATACAGTTGATATTTATTTAACGCTTTGATGAATAAATTTTTTTGCTTGTATTTTCTATTACTGCTACAATATATTTATTTTTCCAAACCCCCTTTCCCCCTTTTTTACCATTTTTCAAAAGATTCTTTTGCACCATATTCATCATCATTTCATCATCATCAAAATCTCAGAAATAAATAATGTGATGCAATCTCCATTCCCATTAATAAGGATAATCATAGTCCAATCTCCTATTTGCGAATCGCAAAATAACAGGGGTTTGCTCCCCTTTTTGCAGTATAAATATGGACCATGGCCAAAACACCACCGGAATGCTTTGAGAATGATAGTCCAGTGTTTATCGTAAGGGTAGCTAACAATTACTATTCCTATGTAATGCTTTAGAAACGGTTAGACTCAAATGCCATGGGCCTTTTGTCTGGAAGGATTTTTAATTCTACTTTTGCACAAGACTAAAAGATTCAATCCCGCCATTACTTGTACTTTTTTTTTTGCCTCTTTCAGTGTGTCCTTCCACCTAATACAGCGATTAAGCCTGAACACGGGGAAATAATTATGAAACAAGAAACAGTCATTGGAGCCAAAAGCCCATGGAGCTCTCTTTTACTTTACTCACTATCCGTTGGAAGGGACAATGTCCTATCTTAATAATTAATAAGCTTTCAGCCAGATCTCTGTAACCACTACTTGTTGGACAGTTGGATCAGACATGACTACAATCTATGTAGATTCGAACCACTGCGCTCTACATCCACTGCTGTAAATTTTTTGGAATACTGGAATCCTCATTGTGGAAATGGGGGCCATGGTCAATTTACAAAAGATTGAGAAATTGGTGGGAAAAGAAGTTTCTGTTTATCAATTTGTTTGATTTTTTGTTCGTTTGTTTTCCCTTTTCTTTTTTAAAAATTTTTATCTTCTTTAAACCCAATTTGAACCTGTTCCCTTTGCCTTACTTTTTTTTGGTAATTTTCACTTCAGATATAACTTTGTCACTATCATCTTCTTCCTTTTCACTGGTGCTGAAAAACCTTAAATGGGGCAG
>NW_027622461.1:0-12778 GCF_034508935.2 Berghia stephanieae
TGCCGTCCCCCATCGGAACCAGAAATTTCACCATGATTGGGCAAGGGAAAATTTAAAATGGGGAACAAACCAAAGGTTTTTCATAACCCTTTAACATCATTCCTTTTTTTGCCTAAATTTGGACCCGTTTCAAACGAAATTAAGTCGGGATAACCAGATGCTAAAAAAATCAAATTAAAATGAACTGGTCAAAAGATTTGAATTATTGTATTTTGACTCAAAATAGACATTATTCTCCTCAAAAAGCATATAAACCAAATCTGTTTTTCTGGGTTCAAAATTTGTTTTCGATCTTTAAACCTCCCGACTTAATACCCTTTTGAATTGGGTCCATTTTCTTTGTGTCGTTAAAAAGGAAGACCTGAAAGTCATATTTTTGTTTTTAACATACTGGGAAGCTATCCGCCTTCATTGCCCCTCATTTTCTTTTTTGAAAATATTTTGGCTTTTTGACTTTAATTTAATGCTGTATGGTTTGGGCTAGGGGTTTGGTAATTTTTTTTTTGTTATTCTTTTTTTCCCAAGGGGTTAACCGATAATACACACATAAAAACCAAAAACCAAACAAAAGATACAAAAACGTATTGGATTCAAACCCGATGTCCAACCCAGCAACGGCGAGTGCTTGGTTCTAAAAAAAAAATTGGTACTTTTTATTTTTCAGCTGGCTAAACTTTTCAAATTTTTCCCATGTGAACAGAATTAAAAAAAAGTCAAAACAGAAATATTTTTTTAAAATTTTTTTCTCCCGGATTTCACTTTTACTCGTCGGAGAAAATATTTTTGAGGCTCCCCCTTTATTCCGAAGTTTAGACCAGTTCAAATTACTTTGCGCTTACGAGGGAAGTGAGTCATGATGTTAAGCCAATTTAATTTTTAAACAATGGGGAGCTCAGTTTTTTAGCTTGAAACCCCGGAAAATTTCTGCAATGCGAATTTATGAAGGACAACAACAAACCCCAAAAAAGACTCGATGACCCATGACTCATCGCCAAACAAACGTTTTCGAATTGCGTCGTAACGTTCGCACGTATGATTGGACGGAACCCCAGGCAAAGATCAAGGGAAGGCCCACGGGGAACGGGAAAGAATATAGAAGCTGTATACAAAAGTGAAAAACTGGAAGGAAAGAGAAAAAAAGTAGCTCGGGAAAAGAAGGATGGAACTTTTTGTCTGGGGCCCTATACCCTGAACAAGGGTGAAAAAGGCAAGGGTGTTGAAAAATGGGTTTTGATGTGATGAATCCGACGGTGTAAACGGGTCCCCGGGTGTTAACACGTTGTTCTGTGAAAAATTGAAATATGCCTTTAACAGGCCGTTTGTCCCTTTCCTGCCTTAAAATATTGCCCTTGTAAAGTCTTTGAGACTTTAGGGGATATTGCCTATATAAAACCCAAATTTTTTAAAAAATTTAGATCAAAAAAAGCGTAGGGTTTTTATTATTCTAAGAGCCGGGGAAGGGGCCCCTTTTTTATGTTAACAAGCAAAATTCCCATACCGCAAAAAAATAAAAAAAATAGAATATTCGCCATTATTTTATGTGAGCCCCGATGGCGAAGCCCTTCGGCCAGGGGGCAAAAAAACGTTAAAAGGGTTTTTTGATGTAAAACTTTTTTAAAATGTACATCTTCCATTGGTCGGAAAACAACGCTGGGAAAAGGAAAGCATCCAGACCCCCCCGATGTCCGGGGGAGACGATTAAACGGGCCGGCTTGCAAATAGAGAGGGAAGGGGAGAAACGCCTTAAATGCAATGTATTTGGGCTTCCCGTCTTCGGACGGTTGCGCATACAGGGGGAAGTCGGTTTGGGACGTGAGAAAATCGCCACTTCGCACCACAAAGAGGCATTCGGGGGGCGAATCGATTTCGATTGTAAAACCTGCCGAAAGCTTTTTCGCTTCATCAGGGGGGGACTTTTCCCTCCCCACATTACGCTTGTAGAAAAGGGGCCCCAAGACCTGTCCTATTTGGGTCCCATTTTGAATAACTTTTCTCAGGGGGACAGGACAAATTCGTCCTGGTCAGTTTTGTCCTTGTAGGGAAGGACCTTTTGTCGAGTGGTTGATTCCCCGCCAACTTATTATGTGTATTGTCCGTCTCCGAGGAAAGTAAAAGCTTTAACTCCTTCTAAATGGCATGATCACTGCATAATTGATAAATTAATCTTGTACATGTACAAACAAACTTTTCTCAATCAAAATGCAGGGGGCTAAAACATTCAAAATTTATCGAACATTGTAAGTCAAAATATTAAACCAAAGGCCCCAGTGTTTCTTACTACAGTTGGGGAGAAGGGGGGGGGGGGGCGTAGGCAGCGGACTTAGCGCATGGTCTTTGCTTCGTACCAAAAGGCACATTGGGCATCGCCCGCTGTTGTGTGGCCTTGGAAAGTCACTTCGCACTAGTTAACTTTCGAGTTTAAACCGGGGCCGCGCCGAGTCATTCCTTTCCCCCTTGGAATAATAAAACCGCAACAAATCAACCCAAAAGAAATGGACGAATTTTAATAGACTAATGAGGGATAAAACAATTACATTTCAAAAAGGCTAAAATGTCATGGGAAAGATGGATATAACTTTGGAAAAATCCTATTACAAAAAGGGTTGGTCCCGGAGGTGCTCACATAAACACATATCACATGAAAGGGGAAATTTTTGAAGTGTTTAACAACCCCACCCCCCCCCCCCCCTTACCCCGGACATTTTCGTTTTATTTTCAAGTGATTTTTTTCCCTTTTTCTTAAGACTTAAGAAAACCTCAAGGGGGACACATTTTGGAAGTGATGGCGGTACGGGGGGGGGGCCGGTGACTCAAATTTGTCAAAGTTTCCCACGTTAATTTTCCTCTTCGATGCAAACGTTAATTCCTTTTTCACGCGACTAATTCCTCTTCGACGCAACGTTAATTCCTCTCGACGCGATGAAAAACGGTGCGTCGTTGGGGTTTGGTGGAGGGAAAAGGTGAATGCGAAATTAAAATGAAAAGGGACAGGACATAAACTGAGTTTGTTTGATGCCTTTGTAAATTTTTCGTATCTATATAGGTTTTGAAAATAAAGACTCTTCAGTCTAAACGTTGAAATATTAAAAGAAAAAAAATTTTAAATTATTTCAAGTTCAGACCTAAAACCTTATATTTTCTTTTTCTTTTTTCCTTTTTTTTTTTTTTTTTTCTCTTCTTTTTTTTTTCTTCTTTTCTTTTCTTTTCTTCTTTTCTTTTTTTCTTTTTTTTTCTTCTTCTTCTTTTTCTTCTTTTTCCTTCTTTTCTTCTTCTTCTTCTTCTTCTTCTTTTTCTTTTTCTTCTTCTTTTTCTTCTCTTCTCTTCTTCGTCTTCTTCTTCTTCTTCTTCTTCTTTTTCCCTTTTCCCTTTTTTTTCTACTTCTTCCTTCTTTTTTTTTTTTTTTTCTTCTTCTTCTTCTTCTTCTTTTTCTTCTTCTTCTTTTTCTTTCTTTTTCTTCTTTTTCTTTTTCCTTCTTCTTTTTTTTCCCATTTATCCCGCATTTTTCGGGGTTGCCATAATAAACCCCAAAAACCCTTTATATTCTTCTTCTTCTTCTTCTTCTTCTTCTTCTTCTTCTTCTTTTTTCTTCTTTCTTTTCTTCTTTTTTTCTTCTTCTTTTTCTTCTTTCGTTTACCCGTTTTTTTCAGCGTTGCCATAATGAACGCACATCTCCGTGCATCCTTTTCAGGCATCATATTCCTTAGGCCCACTTCTTTCCAAAATTTCTGTTTTGGGTTTGTTAAGATTTTTAATTTGATAAAAAAACACGGAAACTTTTTGGGGTATTTTGCGAGACACCTTGGCTGTGCCCTTTGATCTTTTGGATATTTAAAAATTTAACATTTGGTCAAATTTTTAAAAATAAATATTTTTTTTTTGCATTGATTTGACTAAATCTTCATTCTGTATACATAGAAAATTTCTGAGGATTTTTTTAAAATGATTTTTTATTTCATTTGTGCGTAATTTTCAAATGTCAAATGATCAAGCTCTAGCAATTTTTAAACTAAGGGTGTTCAACTTTGATTAATAAAAAAAAGACAACTTTTTTTTTAATTTGGGGGGACGCTTTCTTTTTGTTCAGGGTTTGGCAACCAGACCACGTTATATTCAGTTTCTCTAGACAATTAAAACCAAGACATCAAAAAAAATGGGTTAATGGATAACGTTTAAAAATATCCGTAAACGAACAGGCGGTCCGATACGAGTCATAAATCAGCGAGGTTTGTCAAACAACACAACAAACTCACACCTGACTAAATTGGTGCCGTTAGTGTTATGTATAGAGCATTAAAGTTAGGTCCCCACGTAAAAATAAAATTGTATGATTTCCTTAGGACCGAATAATTTACGCCCTTTTGGGTCTCCCTTTTTTTGGGTTTTTGATTTGTGGGGCAAACACTTCTATTAAAAATTGTTTACATAAAATCTAACATTTTGCAGAAAAAAAATTAAAAAAAATTATTATAAAAATCAGGTCCGAAAAATTCCTTTTTGTTCACACCACGCAATAATTTGCTCTGGTCAAAAAATAGATGACTGTAATTTTTGAAAAATTTTAAAAAATTTTCCCTTTTGTTCCAAAAAATACCAAAACTGACTTTTTTGATGCAGTCGAGTATTTAGTTTATTTTTTCTTTGCCCCCCTAACACCCAAATTTAAAGGTTTTAATTTTTCTTTTTTTACATTTGAACGTAACTGTCAAGACGGAACATGTGGTTTGGCACTTTTCTCAAACCTTTTTGTTTACTTTTGGGCACCTAATTTTAAAGCTCTATTAAAGAATGACACGTTAGAAACTAATTAGGGGATGTTTCTCAAAATTTATTTTTTTCACACGAAAGGCACAGGGGCCATTTCAATTTTTACGGGTTTTTTTGGGCTTTTTTTTTGTTTACATCGTAAATATATGGGGCTTGGCTGAGAAGCTCAAAACTTCCATCCGGAAAAAATACGGACCAACACAAAAAATTTTTACCCTTGAACGTTTTTAACAGTATAACAAATGTTAGTTTTTCTTTTTTTAAAAATTTGAATAGAACCCGTAAAGACCAGGGCGATTGGAAAGGGGGAATCCAAATATTATAGCGTTTTAAATCGTGAGCATCATAAAAATCACAAACCCTGAGGGCTATTTTAGCGGACGTTAAAAGACCGCGGGCTTTCAGTGGGTGCAAGAATTTCAGCATATTTTCAGTGGAAGAACCCATCGGCAGATAAAGAAATACTTAGAATAATTTTAAAACAAATGTTTTTGGCCATCCCTAATCATTAGATTTGTTATCCCTAAACACTTACTGTTAGAATTGCCGGTTTTGTCTGTAAACACCCTGGTTAAAAAAAAGTTATCATTCAAAAAATTTAAAATTTACTATGTCCAGGGAAGGGAGTTTTTTTTTCGATCTCTTCAACCAGAAAGAACCTTTTAACCAAAACAAACGTCACAAATATTACCTGATCAAAATAAATGAACAACTCGTCCTACCACATCATCTCATCCTCTGGGTTAAACTACGCCACGAAACTTCATTTTATTGTTTTTTTAATTAAATTGAAGCTTTCTTTATTTTACATTTTTATTTATTTCTTCGAGCTTCGAGCAGAACATTTAATTTTATATGCATCGATTCAGCATATTGGGATTATTGTCTTATAAAAAAAAAAAGAGTGACAGTACCTCTGGAAATCTAAGATCCCAGATTCAAAATTGTTAGCATCTCTAAAAAATAAAGAAAATTGGTGATAGGCCTTAGAAATCGGGCCCCTTTGAAAGAATCTTCCCTCAATCTTGAGATTCTCGAGCCCCAAAAGACATTTTTTAAAAAAACCAAAACATATCTTTCAGGAAATTTTTACTTTTAAATTTAATTTTTAATGTATTGTTGGAATTTTAAATTTTGATTAAAATGTCCTTTTTATCTCTAATTGTTTTGAATTTTATTGAATTTTTTAACGCTTTGAGGTTTCGGCAAAAGGGGCAATAAATTTGCTTATTTTTATTATATTATTATTATTATTATTTTATTATTATTTTTTATTATTTTTATTAATAGCTTTTTTCATCGCAAAACCCCTGAACGTGCTCAAAGTCTTTACAAAATGTCCCTAACCAATACCCCTCCTTAAAGTTAGAATGAACAGACGCCTTTTTGGGTTAAACAAATTTTTTTTCCGAGGGGCAACGCTGTTACTGCCAGTACTCATTTTACACCCGAGTACGGGTGAAAATGTCAGTAAACACCTATTCAAGGGACTAAATTAGCGCCGAGCGAGCTCGAACCCAGGACTTTCAACCGAAAGCAAATGTCATCCACAAAAACCAAATAGCCGCAGTAAGTAGAAAAAAAACTTTTTGGCAAAAGGTATAGAGACTCGTAATGATTATCATAAAAAATTAAAAAATTTAAAATTTGAGCAAATAGCGAAAAAACCCACAAAATTGCTAAAAGCGTTTTAAAAAGGGGGTTCCGGAAACACAACATGTAAATGTAACGGGACATGACGTTTGGGCGATATACAATTTTTCGGACAAAACAACGTTTTAAACGGCCGGTACTCATTTTAACCCCAGTACGGTGAGAGAATGTGAGTAAAGACCCTTTTCCCAAGGACTAAAACAATGCGCCGAGCGCGGGCTAAACCCCGGGCCCTTCCGATCCGAAACGAGTTATACCAAACCCATAGCCGCACAATAATACGAAGTACGGGGAAAACTTTACCCTTTTTTTTTCACGCTAAACAAGTAATTTTTATCAAAAAGTAAAACAGTGAAAATTTTACCAAGAATTTTTTTTTTCACTTTACAGGGACATATCACAACGAATAGAAACACCGTTTCATTTTTGGGTACCGTCTC
The DNA here is from genome assembly GCF_034508935.2 of Berghia stephanieae. Taxonomy (NCBI): domain Eukaryota; kingdom Metazoa; phylum Mollusca; class Gastropoda; order Nudibranchia; family Aeolidiidae; genus Berghia; species Berghia stephanieae. The sequence goes on from NW_027622461.1 coordinate 6,858, forward strand.
CCGTTAAATTATCACCGGGGCCCGTGAATACTGCCTGAGACGACGCAAAATTAAAATAACAAAGCCCCCTATCTGATTGGGGGCCTACAAAATCCAAAGGGGTAGGTTGGAAAAAAAGAAATGATTTGGGGAAGGTGTTGAGGGATGATTGATGAAAAATAAATCAAATTAATAAAATATTTTTTTTTTTGATGATTTTGGGTGAGAGAAGAGAGGATGGGTTGGTGGGATGGGGAGTGAGTAAAACTAACTAAAAAATAAAAAAAATTTGGGTGTGATATGTTGATGGTGGGGGGTAGATGATGAGCTTTAAAAAAAATAAAATAATAAAATAAAAATTTAAAAAAAATATAATAAAAATTTAAAATAAAAAAAATAATAAAAATTTTTAATAATTTTTAAAAATTTTAAAAGACAAAAGAAATAATAAAATTAAATAAAATAATAAAGGGGGAAATTTAAAGTTTAATATAATAAAATTAAATTTAAATAAAAAATAAAAATAAAAATTTAAAAAAAAAAAGTGATTTTAAAAATTTTTTAGAAATGTTTGGGGTTTTGGGGGTTTTTGGAAGTATAGGTGTTAAAAAATGGTATATATGGATAAGTTATGTATGCATGGCGAATGAAGGGAAAAATTAAAAAAAAAATTAAATAAAAAAATAAACACAACCATCTTCCCCCAAAATTTAATTTAACCCCATTTTTTTTCCCAATCTTATATGCCAAAATGATTTTTAAAAGAATTAACAAACTCTTTGGTGCTTTTTTTTATTTATTTTTTCAGGGCCCCGTTTTGATCAGGGCGTAGAAAAAAAATTGGGTCCAAAAAGCCTCCTTACAATTTACATTTCACCAACCAAAATTTTTAAAAAAATTCCCCAAAACAAAAACCCCCAAAAAAACTTTTTCCCCCCAAAAATTTCAGATTTTGGGGAAAGATTAAAAAAAACGTGCGATTTCATGGAGCCCTCGCTTTCCCGTGGAAGGTCGTTACCCCCGGGGCAGGAGTTTTGGGGACCAATCCCACCGACCGTGTTTTGGGGGGACTGGCAACAGCGTTGCTTTGGGGAAAAAAATTCGCCCACATTTTTTTTTGGGCCCAAATTTTAAAATTTTGGGTGACCGGCCCCCAAAAATTTAAAAATCTTAAAATTGGTATTAAAAATTTTTTTTATTTATTTTTCTTTTTACCCAAACTTCCGAAGTAAACCGGCCTCTTCAAGTTATAGTATATATTTTTGGCCCTGAGAAACCCAACGTTTTAAAATTATAGGTTCGTTATAGTGGAAAAAATAAGTTCCACTCGTTTGGGACTTCCAAATTTTTGTTTCAAAACACATTTATCATTTGTTATACATAATGGAAAGCTCGTTCATTTTTCTTCAAGTGTACAAATAAATTTTTTAGTCTAGTCCCCTGTATAAAAAAATAGCATAATTAAGAAGTGCCCCAAAAAAAAATGAGTTTGCACATTTACACGATTAAGTACAAAAAAAAAGGGAACAGAGAGGAGGTTTTTGGGGTCACTCTGGCACTTACGTCGAAAAGATAACATCCCCCCCAAAAATGAACGAAAAAAATTTTTCCCTTTCAGGCAACAAATATTAGGGGACCCCCAAACACTAATAACACCCTGAACCAGGATCCCTACACAATCAGAAATTTATAAAAATTCAACGGGGCCAAATTAATCATGAAACTAAGAAAAACTGCAGTCCCCTTCGTACTAAAGTCAAACAAGATCTTTACAGTCTCAAAATGTGACCCCGGACCCTGACCAAAAGGAAAAAATTAACCAATTGGGTGGAAAGCAAATTAAGTAGTAGCGCTTGGGGTAGAAGCCCCCACATTTTCCTTTCCGGAAAATTAAAGGACCAAAACACAAACTATGTGTAACCATGAACTTTTTATAGAAGATCGAAATTTACGTCCTCGGGTCATTGTTATTGTTTTTTTTTTTTTTTTTTTTTTTTTTTGGGAACCCCTTTTTTTAAAAAATACTCACTTAAAAATTCTTTAAGGTTCCACATCGTTTTTTTTTTGGGCCTTTACTTCCCGGATGGCAATGTTGTGAGTTTTTAACCAAACGCATAATCAAAATTGGTTTTAAAACAGTTTAGGAGAATTTCCCAAAAAAAACAATAAAAAAGACCGAGTGGCCATCTTCGTTCTATCTTAGATAGTAAGCAATGACTCCTCAGGCCTTTTTTATTTTTTTGCCATCCGCGTTTGTGAGTTTTTCCACAAACTGTTTTAACCAGACATAAAAGTTTAGTTACACAGTTTGTGTGTTTGGCCCTTATACTTCCGGGTGGCAATGTTTTGGAATCCTTGGCCAAGGCACTAAACTATAGATAGTTCGAAGATGACGTCACTCGGCCTTTTTTTTTTTTTTTTGCCATCCCCGTTTGTGATTGTTCTCACTAACTTTATTAAACCCGACTATAAAAGTTTTGGGTTCACAAGTTTTTTGTGTTGGTCCCTTATACTTCCGGGGGCCAATGTTTTTGAACTCCTTGGGCCCAAACGCATTCTACAAAAATTTGAAGATGACGTCACCGGGCGTTTTTTATTTTTTTTGCCATCCCCGTTTGGGTTGCCCCACTAAACTGTAAAACCGTCTAAAAAGTTTATGGTTAACAAGTTTGTGTGTTGTCTTTTTTACTTCCCGGGTGGCAATGTTTTTAACCGGCCCAAACGCTTCTAATTTATCATCAATGGAAAATATTGCTGAACACACAATTTCAGCAAGTGCATTTAAACTGTAACTAACTACTACTACTACACAACTACTCTCTCACACACAAATAAAATTTCTAAAATATAACTATACTACACTACTACTACTTTAAAATACTTCTACTACTAAACCCTACTACATACTCTACTACTATACTACTACTACTACACAACTTCTCTACTACTACAAAATACCACATACTACTACTACTACTACATCTAAATACTATTACTATACTACTATACTACTACTACAATACACTACTACTACTCTAAAACTATACTCTACAACTATACTAAACTACTATACTATAAAATACTACTCACTACCACCCCCACTACCCCACTACTACTGCTACCATACTGCTACTACATATCAAAACTCTACACTACTACTAACACTACTCTTAAAAACACCAAATCTACTGCTGCTGTGCGTACTACTAAAAATTTCTACAATTAAACTATACTACTCTACTACTACTAACAAAAACTTTATAAACTACTAAACTACACTACCCCCCCACTACCCCTTTCCTACGCTCCACTACTGCTACTAAATACTACTACTACTACTACTACAAAAACTACAAACCCACTACTCTCTAAAATACAACAACTACGCGCTCACTACACTACAAATACACTAATACTATACTACTACTACTACTACTACCACCCCCCTTCCACTACCACTATACTACTGGGTCCACTACTGCTACAAATATACCATACTAATAACACTACAAACTGCTGCTGTTGCGCTACTATACTTAAACTACTAATTCTACTACAAATTTCTACTATACCACCAAAACCCCCACCCCCCCATCACTAATGCTACCACAACTGTACTACTACTACAAAACCACTAAACTACTACTACTACTACTATACACTACTTACTCTACTCTCTCTGCGCGGGTACTACTACTAACTACACTACTCCACCACCACTACTACTACACTATACTACCACTACTACTACTACCACAACTACTACACTATACTATACTACTACTACTACTACCTATATACTACTACTACTACCACCACCCCACCCCACTACTTACTACTACTACTAAATACATACTACACCACCCACCACTACACTACTACACTACACTACACTACACTACTAAAATACTAAATACCACTACTCTACAGCTAACCACCCTAAACCCCACACTACTACACATACTCTACTAAATACAATACTATAACACTACAAAAACTACTACTACTACTACTACACTACATCTGCTTTTAATAAATGTTTCCAACTTTTAACTCTGGCCGGAAAAATTTCTCGTTGCATGGACAAATGAAAGGTCAAAAAAATTTGGGAGGGAATTTTCCTAGGCAACTTGGAAAAGTGGGTTTAAAAAACATTTCGTTTTGATGATATCAAAACGATGTTCCGTAGGTATTCTTTCTTTTTAACCAAATGATCTGGGTTGGATCGTAGCCTTCGAAAAATTTTAGCCTGAACGACCAAAAAAATCGTCAAAATGCCCGTCTTTTGGGACCCAAAAAAAAACAAATCGTGGTTCATTTAATGGCTCAATCAATGAAAAAATTTTTTCCTTTTCACTACTAACGACAACTCAAAAAGCTACACAAACTAAAAAAAACGTCAAAATGTTAGCCAGAGGGTTCTTTCGTGGCCCTTTTGTTTAATTAGTATGGCCTGAAAGACCAAAAATGACGTCAAAATCCGTCTTTTCTACAAAAGAAACAAACGGATTGTATTTAATAGTTCAACCAATGAAATAACTTGTTTTTCCCTAACAAACTACGAAAACTCACTAAGCGGGCAAAAACCCCCAAAAATACGTCAAAAAGCGGTCCTTTGGATTTATTATGGCTTAACATAAGATGGTACGGTTTTTGGTCGGGGATATTTTAAAATGGCACGATTGGGTTGTGCCCAAAGAGTGAAGACCCCACCCCTTGCTTTCAAATGGTTTTCCTTTAAAAAAACACGCCTAAGCGCTTTCAACAGTCATAACGCATCCCCCGTAATAAAGCATGGTTTAAATTATTAACTGGGTCTAACTATCGGGGCAATGGCGAAAAGCCCCTTATGAAAAATTTTTTCCCACAGCATAAAAAGGATCCAGAGAGAAAAAAAATTATAATAGTCATGTTTTTGACCTTTAACATTTGATCACTGACAAAAAGAAAAGTTCTAACCCAAGAATAAAAAAGTACCGATTTTCTTTGTTTAAAAAACCCCGCTGGCGCCTTTGCGACGCCGTGAATCAGACAATTTAATCCAATTCGAGCCATTTTCGATGGTGCATTGGTCGAAAACTGTTGCGTTCCCTTTTTTCTAAAAAAATGTCAGATCAGCCTCTCCCTTTATTACACACGGGAACTTTTCGCCCCTGTCCAGCCCAAAGGGTCCCCCCTAGTCATTGTAGAGCACCCTCGCTTTTAAATCTAAAGAAACCGATATCAAACCCCGGGGCGTTGAGATTTTTTTGAAACCCTGTCCCCCCCGTGATTGGGAGCGGGGGCGATTGATTGGCGGGATGTGGTTTGTGTTATGACACAAGGGCCCTTTACTCACTTCCTCCCCGTTCTCGGGGTTAAAAATTAGTACTGGTCATCAACAAGGGGTTGTCTCTCTCCGAAAAAATTTAAAAAATCGCCTTTCAGGCGTCATGTCTTGTCCAAAGTTAAATGTTGCTTTGGCCGGACCCCTTGTAAAGCCTTTGATATTGGGAATTTCGCTAAAAAAGCTCAATTTAAAAAAAATCTCAATTTAAAGTACTTTTTCGATAGACTCGCCACCAAAGGGGACAATCAAAAGCAATTGTAATTCACCCCTTTGAAACCGGGTAAACAAAAGCCCCATGGGGTACTGCTCTGAAGACAAAAAAAAATTAAAAAAAAAAAAAAGATCCAGCCCCAAACTACTAAAGAACCCCCCCCTTCCTTTTTTTTTAAATTTTAAGGTATTTTCTTGCTGAAACCTTCCATTTTTTCCTGTTTTTTATTTAAAAACATTCAATATTATAGTCCGCCGCCCCGGCAAGGCGGCCATTTGGGGTTTAAAAAGAAAATCATTTCTTTTATTTTTTTATATTGGCTAGAATTTCATATGCCTTGTGATCAGAATGTGTAAAAATCAAAAAATATCAAAATTTTTGTTTTTTTCCTCTGATACCCTT
>NW_027622462.1:0-7500 GCF_034508935.2 Berghia stephanieae
CACCAAGCCAACAAAACAAAATATCAACAATTGATTTTTTATCTGAGTTCGGAGAATTTATGTCTATGCAATCCATTAACAAAAAGCATAATATTTTTATGGGTGATTTTAACATTGATTATTTCGGAAACAAAATGAATCGAAAGTATTTCGGGAGATTATTGACACAAACAACTATATTCAACTTGTAAGCGGTCCTACAAACAACCATGGCCACACAATAGATCATGTCATTACAGACATTGAACATTCTCTCTCTTCACCTGTCTCAAATATTGATAAATTAATCTCTGACCATCATTTAATTGTGTTTTTCGTTTTATTTCCAATGAAGCACGAAGTAAAAAAGATGATAACATCTCGTAATTTGAAGAATATAAACATGAACATTTTTAAACAAGACCTTGACCATAACGTTAAAAATAAACATGATGCGAATGGTCTCCACGAGTCAATTGTTGGTACGGTGGACAAGCATGCTCCCTTAACAACTAGAGCAGTAAAAGTGAGACGTCAAGCACCCTGGTATAATACCGAAATAAAATTGAATGGATTAGCCAGGAGGCGGGCAGAAAGAAAATGGCTCAAGTCCAGAGATGCTGTCGATAAGAAGCGATACATCGCGGCTAGAAATGATGCAAAAGCCGTCAATTTCAGGGCCAAAAAGAAATTCTATGAAGAAAGCCTCAAAAACGTGGGACGTTCGAGACAATTCTTTGCCTTGACCAAGGAACTGCTGGGACAACAGACGCAACCAGCTCTCCCATCTTTAATCGATCGTGCAGATCTACCAACTCGCTTTGGTCAATATTTTAAAGAAAAAACGGATACCATCAGGAAGGAACTCTCGTCTGAATCGATCCCTACAACATTTGACAAGTTTCATGGTGATTCGTTAACACATTTTTCAAGATTACTGAAGCTGACTTACGTGATTGCATTATGTCGTCTCCAACTAAAAGTTGTGATTTAGACCCCTTAAATACTGCCATTTTAAAAAATGCATTGATGTAATTTTAACACCATTTACATGTATTGTTAATAATTCGTTGCAGTCAGGTGCTGTACCAGACATTTACAAAGTTGCTCATGTCAAACCCCTTTTGAAAAAACCTGATCTCGATAAAGAGAACTTAAAAACTATCGCCCTGTCTCTAATCTTCCTTTTCTCTCTAAGATCTTAGAAAAGCTTGTTTTGAAACAATTACTGTCTCATCTTAAAAATAATTGTCTTGAAGAAAAATTTCAGTCTGCTTATAGGCAACATCATTCGACGGAAACCGCACTTGTTAGGGTTGTTAATGATCTCCTCTCTGTTATAGACAATGGTTCATGTTCTTTGCTGAATTTGCTTGACCTATCGTCTGCTTTTGATACTATTGATCACAATCTTCTTCTCAAACGTCTTGAAATTACTTATGGCGTGTCTGGTGCAGCGCTTGATTGGTTTAGGTCATATTTGTTTAATCGTAAACAGATTATTACGGTGGATGAATATAGATCGGAGGAAATCTTTCTTGATTGTGGGGTTCCCCAGGGTTCAGTCCTTGGACCCGTTCTTTTTGTTTTGTACGTTGGCCCTCTGTCTAAAATCATCAGAAGTTTTGGTCTGTCTTACCATCAATACGCTGATGATACGCAATTGTACTGCGTTTCCAATATGAGAAATTTACAAGAAGTATCAGCCAATAGTAAAAATTGTATCCAAAGTGTTAAGAAATGGATGAATGAGAACAGACTGAAACTGAATGATGATAAGACGGAGGTGCTGTATGTGGGGAACAGGAAGTGGAAAAGTGAAACAGATTTGAAGTTGGGGGATGCCTCTATTCAAATTGTTGACAAAGTGAAAAACCTTGGCACATTCTTAGACTCTGGACTGTCGATGGAGCATCAGGTTAATAATTTGGTTAGATCTCTCTTTTCCAACTAAAAAAGATTGCTTCCATTAGACGGTTCATATCTGAGGATGTGACCAAGCACCTGGTTGTGTCCCTCGTACTATCGAAATTGGATTATTGTAATGCTCTGTTGTTTGGCGTTTCGCAATACAATCTGAAACGTCTTCAGATTGTCCAAAACAGCGCTGCCAGACTGGTATTTATGAAGCGTAGGTGCGACTCTGCCGGACCTCTGCTTCATGACCTGCATTGGCTGCCTGTTGAGAAAAGAATTAAATTCAAAGCTTGTGTTTTGGTGTATCGTTGTCTTGAGGGTACTGCCCTTCCTACCTTTCAGAACTAATTGAAAGATATTCAAAACCCGCCCCTTGCGTTCGGCCAGTGATTCCACAAAACTAGTTGTCCCTCGAATTCGGAAAAATGCTGGAATGAGATCCTTTTCTCATTTCGGACCCTCTATTTGGAACGCCTTACCGCAGAGCATTCGTGAAAAAGAATCTTTGTCTATTTTTGAACGTTCGCTTAAAACATATTTGTTTCGATTTTAGTAGATGGTATGAGAAGCAAGATAGGTTTGGTTTGTGTTGTGTGTTGTGTTGTGTGTGTGTATGTGTGTGTGTGTGTGTGTGTGTGCTTGTGTGTGTGAATGAGTATGTTTCAGCCAAAGTAATTTGTAATTTAAGCGCTTAGAGTCTGGTGTCTCGGAGTTATAGCGCTATATAAGTTTTCAGCATTATTATTATTATTATCTAGCTCAAAAATTATTTGGCTCCATTTTGATAATTATTTGATCAAATCTAGTTTATAACTTATTTGGCTACATTTTGATTGTTGGTCAAATCTAACTTATAAATTATTTGGCTACATTTTCACAGTTGTCAATTCAAGCTTATATATTATTTGGCTACATTTTGATAGTTGGTCAACCGAGTTTATACATTATTTGGTTATAAAAATCAATTTGGCTATTTTACTGTAGATGGTCAATAACGTATTAGCGAGATATTTATTGAATTAGACGGTGGTGGCTTTGTTGTTCTTGTGGTGGTCAGTGAGTGGTCAAGAGAGGGAGTCTGGGCAATCGTAGGCGGTATGAGGTCATTCTCTAACAACAAGGAAGTCACTTACTTGAGAGAGAGAGAGAGAGAGAGAGAGAGAGAGAGAGAGAGAGAGATAGACAGATAGAGAGAAAGAGAGAGAGACACACACACACACACAAGAGAGAGAGAGAGAGAGAGAGAGAGAGAGAGAGAGAGAGAGAGAGAGAGAGAGAGAGAAAAACAGATTGGGTACAGAGATATGAAGAGAGGAATATGTCCATAAAAAGACACATCAACACATGAAGAATACTTAATTATTAAAAAAAAAATAATAAAACATGAGCTTTTCTACAGCGCAATAACCATTAAACGTGCTCAAAGCGCTTTACAAAAGGTCATCGACCAACAGCAACACGTAACATAATATGTAGAACGAGACATGACGCCTTTTAGACGATATTACATTTATTTTTTAGATAGAGACAACGTTGTTGACGACCAGGTACTCATTTTACACCTGAGTACGGTGAGAGAATTTGAGTAAAGAGCCTTTTCCAAGGACTCAATAACCATGCGCCGAGCGAGGCCCGAACCCAGGACAATCCGGTCCGAAATCAAGTATCATAGCACTAGACCACATAGCCAAGCATTATTAATAGTTGGAAGAACCAAAGACCCCCCCCCCCCCCCTCTCACCCCCCCCCCCCCAAGACCTTCAACGACAAGTTTTCCACATTAGAATCGCTGCACTAACTATGTAAACAAATCCTATCCACTTTTCCCCCTACAATCAAGAAAAGAGAGTTACCTTCTCTTGCGGGCTCGTCATTCCATTGGGGTCACCGCCAGAGGGCGGTCTGGCTATGTATCAACATGGCACAAAGTTCAAACCTGGTTCCAGAGTATTCCTCGCTAATTGGGGACCAGGACTTGAGGAGCAGAGATGCCAGATACATTTTTGGAAAAAAAATATGCCAAACTTCTCTATGAATTACTTTTTTCTGTTGAAAAAACCTCCCAAAAAACCCCCATGAAAGTGGAAATAAATCTTTTATCTGGCCGGGAGATATCTTGATGTGATCAAAATTCACGTCGTTTTTCCATTTTTCAGGTGAAAACTTGTATATTTGGTGAAATTAGTTTTCACTTGTGTATCAAATAGGCGAAATCAAGTAATTTGATATTTAAAAAAAAAAAAAAAATTATATACCAAAATTGCAAAGCCATTTTAACCCTGTAAAAAAGCACCCCCCCCCCCCCCCCCTTTCCACCTCCAAAAAAAAATAAAACAATAACAAAAACAAAAACACAAATAAAGAAAGAAAGAAAGAAAGAACAGAGAAAAAATATATTAAAAAACACAAATCCCCAAATTTTTTATTTTATTTGGCATTAAAAACGCCAAATTATTAACCCTGCTGAAGAGCAGATTGGACTCAAAAGAGTTCCAGATTGAAGAATGCCCCAGTGTTGATTTATCCCCGTGTCAACCGAGTTCTTTTGGCTTTTGACATGGAAGGTTTTGAGTCGAAACGTTTGGTTTCGGCAGTGACAGTAGTAGGGGCAGTGGCGGCGGCAGTTGTAGCTACATTTCCCCCTGTCGTGTCAAGAGCGTGTCAGATTAGAATACACCAACAAGACTTGAAAGATGTTGTGTGTAGTCAATATGCCTAACAAATGTGTGAGGGTTTTTTTTTCTTCTTTTCTATGTTCCTGTGTGAAGGATTTAGTATTCTACTAAATGTGAGAGAATTAAAAAAAAAAAACCAAAAAAAAAAAAAAAAAAACCAAAAAAAAAAACCCCAAAAAACAAAGCAAATAAACTAAACAAAAAAAAAAAAACAAAAAAAAACAAACAAACAAAAAAAAACAACAAAAAAAAAACATACAAACAACATAACAAATCAAAACATAGAATAAAACAACAACAACATAACAAATCAAAACATAGAATAAAACAACAACAACATAACAAATTAAAACATAGAATAAAACAACAACAACATAACAAATTAAAACATAGAATAAAACATACAAACAACATAACACATCAAAACATAGAATAAAACAACAACAACATAACAAATCAAAACATAGAATAAAACAACAACAACAACAACAACAATGATCAATAACAAAAAAAAAAAACAACAAAAAAATCAAAAATAAATAAATAAAAATTAAACACAGAACTAGAAAGAAAGAAATAACAATGGAAGAAAAATTGGATAAAATTCCAAAGGGAATTTTGTCTTTAGACTATGGAGCCTGGAATAACCAAGACGTTTGCCGGCGACGAGCAGCTTCGGGATTGCCTGCTGCTGAAGGCCGTATGGCGTTAGGGAGAGTTGAGGCAGCATCCACAACCATTCATCATCAAACAAGGAATTCGTTAAAATGAAGGAGAATGAAGGCAAAACAATTGAATTGAATTAAACATTTCAACGAGTTATGGAACTATTAGCCACTCTCTCTCCTCTCTCTCCCCCTCTCTCTCCCCATCTCTCTCCATCTCTCTCTCTCTCTATCTATCTATCTATCTATCTATCTATCTATCTATCTATCTATCTATCTATCTATCTATCTATCTATCTATCTATCTATCTATCTATCTATCTATCTATCTATCAATCTATCTATCCATCTATCTATCTCTCTATATCTCTCTCTCTGTGTCTCTCTCTCTTTTCTACCCAACTCTTTCTACTTGTGTGATTACGTCATCACTTTTCGCGCAGATCATTAAGCACGATTGATGACTCACGATCGTGCATCTATTGTTTTTTTATTACACCCCCTTTAGTAATGATGAAAGGTGTTGCTAGGTTCCTTTGATTAATTACTTACTCTTTGGTGTTTCATAAACACATAAGGTCGACAGTAGGGAGCGCCAGTGACTTCTGTCTTCTGCCAGCTTCCGGACCCCACACCAGGTCCAACCCAAATATGTCTCATCTCTCTCTTTCCAACGATCTTCTCCAAGTTTCCAGTGGTCTTTCCCAGTGACTTCTGTCTTCTGCCAGCTTCAGGACCTACACCCCGGTCCAACCGAAGGATGTCATCTCTCTTTCCACCGATCCTCTCCAAGTCTCCAGTGGTTTTCCCCTATTGCCAGTGACTTCTGTCGTCTGCCAGCTTCTGGACCTCACCCCAGGTCCAACCGAAGGGTGTCATATCTCTTTCCACAGATTTTCTCCATGTTTTTAATGGCAATATTTGCTGACTGTTATTCTTAAATAGGAGGTGTAATAAAATAATTGTAAAATTTGTATTTGTTTTCGGCACTCGTTCTTGATAATAGAACTCCAAAAGTTGTTCTGTAGTCAAGAACCCGATGCCGAAAACCATTCGATACAAGTTTAATAAATATTGTATATTAATAAATGCTTACGTCACGAAGTAATCGATAGACAAAAACAGATAGAGGTGTTATCATTTTGTAGAGGCATGGAGATCACTGTTGCTGCGACTTCTATCGTAGCCATCGAAAAAATATGGCCTGACACTGACCAAAAAATGACGTCAAAATGCCAGTCTTTGGCCACAAAAGAAAACAAATCGTGAGTTGTATTCAATAGTTCAACCAATGAAATGACTTGTTTCCTTGAGCTCTACTAACGACAACTCACTAGGCGGTGCAAAAACCAAATAATGACGTCAAACTGCCAGTCCTTTTGGATTTCAGTGTCAGGCTATAACATAACGATGGCTACGCTTCTAATTCTATCTCCCTATATTTTCCCTTTCCAGGTTGCTTTCTGTCTATGTCTTGGAGCGAGATTACTAACTTGGTTTTATCCACGCGCTGGCCGGAGTCCTTGGTCGGGATGAACAGAGTAATATGTTTAGTTATAGTTTTTGGGGGATGATACTTTTCCCTTGTAAATTATCTCACTGGTATGTACTGTTAAATTATTTTTTTTTTTTTAGATATAATAATTTGAAAACATATTTTAGTGTATTCCTTTTAGTTGGACCCTGTGCTTGCATCTGAATGAGATTTTTAGATGATTACAAACATTGATGTTGTGCTCTTGGAATCTACATCTAGTCTATTCCCTATTTGAGCCATTCCACTTTGTCTTACCTTTTTTTCTCGTGTACTTTTAACTACAAATCGAGATTTTCTGATTTTTTTTTTACTATCTCATTTTCTTCCTTTTTACTGATATGACCTAATTGTGTCGCAAGCGTCGTAGACGCAAAATCCGTAAAAACAAACACATATGCAGACACACACATACACACACACACGTACTCATACCATCACACAAACACCCCCACACCCCCACACAACATGTGTATTTTGAATTCATGTGTGATTTACTTGAATACCTTTGATCGTGTCTGTCATATTTTGGTTCACACACCTGTCAATGAATTGTAGAAAGATGTGGAGTTATCTCCCTTCTCTCTCTCTCTCTCTCTCTCTCTCTCTCTCTCTCTCTCTCTCTCTCTCCCTCTCTCTCTCTCTCTCTCTCCTCTCTCTCTCTCCCTCTCTCTCTCTCTCTCTCTCTCTCTCTCTCTGTATGTAAGCGTGTGTGTATGTCCCCCCCCCC
>NW_027622463.1:0-12738 GCF_034508935.2 Berghia stephanieae
TGTTTTTTGTGTGTTTTGTTGGGGTGTTTGTTTTTGTGTTTTGGTTTTGTGTGTGTTTGTGGTTGTGTGTTGTTATTCTTGTTTGTTTGTGTTATCTTGTGTGGTTTGGTGTTGTGTTTGTGTGTTTACTGTGTTGTTTTGTGTTTTTGGGGTGGTTTTATCTTGTTTGGGTGGTGTTTATCTGTTGGGTTATCTTTGTGTGTTATCGGTGTTTTGGGGTTATCTTTGTGTGTTATCTGGGGTGGTGTGTGTTACTGTGTTGTGTTATCGTTGGTGTGTGTTTATCTGTGTGTTGTTATTTGGTGTGTTATCTTTTGTTTGTGTGTTTTTGGTGTGGTTCCTGGGGTTTTGTGTGTGTTATCTGGTGTGTGTTTTGGTTCTTTTGTATTTACTATCAAACCTAAAATCCTATCACATACTGAAATGCCACAGGTACTGTGGAAAAAAACAAAACAAAAACAAAAACAAAACAACAAAATCGTTTAAAAGTTTGGCCAAAACTCGATTAAAAATTTTGGCCAAAAACTCGTCCTTCAAACGCGTTTTAATAAGGCCTCATCCGCAACCACTCCAAGAGGAAACCACAAGAAAGCTCAGGTTGAGAGTTTTGGTTCAGGATGAGCCATTTTTAATCCGGATAAGACTGCAATATCGTGACGTCACTTCCCCTCGTAATGATGCATCCTAACTTATACTGGTCTAATATCGAACAATGGCGGACGCCCTTATGAAATCTTCTCCGACGAACAAAAAGTTACCAGAGGAAAAAACATATAAATCAAACGTGAAAAAGTTCTAGCCAGCATGAAAAAAAAAAAAAAGACAAATTTTCTTTTGAGAACCAAGCTGCGGTTGCTGGGCGGACGTGGAATCAAGACTATGTCCAATTTGAAACCGAGTTCCTGGCCAAAATTTTTAAATACAGGGCTCCCATAACCCATATTTCGGCCACACCAAAGGACACTCACTACAAAACCATTGCAGAGGAAAGATGAAGGCAAGCGGGTCGAGGACAAAAGACAACGGGCTTGAAATGTCGTAGCGTACGTAGGAAGCCCCATAAACCAATTGCGAAACTCGCAGATGGGAAAAGAACTGGCGAACCAATAAATCCAACGCGTGTCCGACATGGAACATCGGTAAAGGTAAAGGTGGTCTCTCATTGTGGAACATTTAAATCCTATCCATACATGCCCCCTAACGATTAAACCCTTTCCACCCTAACGTGTTAACCCTTTTCACCCCTAACGTGGTTGACCCTTTCACCCCTAACGTGTTGACCCTTTCACCCCTAACGTGTTTACCCTTTCAACCCCTAACGAGTTAACCCTTTCACCCCTAACGTGTTGACCCTTTCACCCCTAACGTGTTGACCCTTTCACCCCTAACGTGTTAACCCTTGCACGCGAGCCTGAATCCATATCATACTACGCTTTCATTCCGGAAGTCGTCCTTCACGACCCCATCCCCGTGGAGCTGGGGTTTGCTCCGGTTTCTATCACGTGAAATGGACAATAGGAATGAGATTAGCGGAAGAGTAAGCGTCCCTTGATTGGACGTCACCGGCGGAAAATCTATTAGAGAGACATCAAGTTGTTGTGTGCAGCGTCTATCGTCCTCGCTTCCGGTGAAAGCGTATGAGACACTTCACCGAAAGCGAGACGAGAGAGACCATGCCAAAACCATGTTGGCGCTTCCTCTGTAAGGTGACGTTCAATCAAGGGACGCTACTCTTCCGCTAATCTCATTCCCTATTGCAATTGCCGCTCCCTTTAGGTAATTTTAGTCTATCTCAAAATACTTTCCGCCAGATCCAACAGACTGAATACCCAAATCACTGCTTGATGGAATTGGGGATAAGAAAAAAAATATTTTTAAAAAGGAAAAATCCCAATTTTTCACTCGGATCGCGCTCAGTCCCTTTGCCTGTGAAGCGGTGCTCTACCAATTGAGCTATGTTTTTAAAAAAAATGTTTTAAGGGTTTTACGGTGCTTGCAACACATTTAGGTCATATCAGCGCCAGCAAAAAGGAAGAAAATGGGATGGTAAAAGGTCTAGAATTACAATTGGAGTACCCGAGAAAAAGTAAGACAAAAGAGAACTGGGAACAAATAGGGGTCAGATGAGATTCCAAGAGCATACCACCAATGTACTTAGTTTGAGATCACCTAGAAGTCTCATCCGACACAAACACAAAATCCAACAAAGAGGAATACAAATGCTTTCATTATACATTCAAAATAAAAATATAATATTCATAACAAGAGATGATTTGCAAAGGAAAAAAAATATCATCCCCAAAACAATAACTATGCATTTGACTGTTCCCTCCACTAGGACCCGGCCAGGACAGGACAAAACCAAGTAATCTCATTCCAAGACAAAGACAGAAAGCATGTTGGAAAACCCGATATTAGGGGAAGAAACACAGTATGTACCCCCCTGCCCACAAAGGGAGGTCAGGAACCCCACACAGGGGATAGAAGACACAGTATGTACCCCCTGCCCCCCCAAAGAGAGGTCAGGAACCCCACCCATGGGGAAGAAGACACGGTATGTCCCCCCCCTGCCCACAATGGGAGGTCAGAACCCCCCCCATGGGGATAGAAACACGGGATGTACCCCATGCCCACAATGGAGGTCAGGAACCCCACCCATGGATAAAGACACGGTATGTACCCCCCTGCCCACAATGGGAGGTCAGGAACCCCACCCATGGGATAGAAGACACGTATTACCCCCCTGCCGACAAAGGGAGGGCAGGAACCCCACCCAGGGGATAGAAGACACAGTATGTACCCCCCCTGCCCACAATGGAGGTCAGGAACCCCCCCATGGATAGAAGACACAGTATGTACCCCCCTGCCTACAATGGGAGTCAGAACCCCACACAGAGGGATAAAGGCACAGTAATACCCCCTGCCCACAATGGGGGTCAGGAACCCCACCCATGGGATAGAAGACACTATGTACCCCCCTCCCCACAATGGGGGTCAGGAACCCCACCCACAATTGAGTCATCGGGGAAAGCCTCGTCGAAAATGGATTGGTGTCAAATCGGACATTTTTCATACCATAAATGTCCTTCATAAATTTCCTTCATAAATTCCTTCATAAATTCCTTCATAAATTCCTTCATAATTCCTTCAAAATTTACATAAATTCCTTCATAAAATCCTTCATAAATCTGTCATTCCACAAACTCTTCGTCGCCCAAGCTAAAAAAAAGGATTTGGTTTGTCCGTCTGGAATGACAGAATTTATGAAGGACAACAGACAAAGAAAGTATGGACTGGAACCCTAGGGCAGAAGATCAAGGGAAGACCACAAGGAACATGGAAGAATTAAATACAGAGAAGATAAGACATGGAATGAATAAAAAAAAGTTAGCCCAGTTTAGAGAAGATGGAAACTGTTTGTCTGTGGCCTATACCCGACCCAGGGTGAAAAAGGCAATAAAGATGATGATAGAGAAAAGGAAACTGTTTGCTGTGGCCTATACCCTGACCCAGGGTGAAAAAGGCAATGAGATGATGATAGAGAAGATGGAAACTGTTTGTCTGTGGCCTATACCCTGACCCAGGGTGAAAAAGGCAATGATATGATGATGATAGAGAAGGATGGAAACTGTTTTGTTTTGGGGCCTATACCCTGACCCAGGGAAAAAGGCAATGATGATGAGATAGAGAAGGATGGAAACTGTTTGTCTGTGGCCTATACCCTGATCCAGGGTGAAAAAGGCAATGATGATAGAGATGAAGCTGTCCTTAAGAGCCATTCGCCCCATAGGGCCGGGTTCTCTCTTTGTTCTATTTATAGGTGCCGAACAGACGGATTCAACATATTGATAACATTGCGATAACGATACATAATACATACAATCGATATATTGTTTATTGGATATTAAACAGAGTCACGTTGAGCTGATACCGCGTTATTTCTCTGATTGTCTGAGTGAGGATTTCACGGGTGAGACAGATGACACCAAGTCCGTTTAATAGCAACGCACGGAGACCGTGAGACGGGTTGAATTTAACCGTTGTGTTCAACTTATATCATCTCTCATCGGTGAGACATTGTGAGGCGGCGAGGTCAAGAAAATGTGAGTGGTGTTGTGTGCCTGTATGTTTGTTTGTTTGTTGTTAATGATTTTATTCATCCATCGTTCTCCCCATCTCTTTCTCTCTCTCTCTCTCTCTCACGCTCTCTCTCTCTCTCTCTATCTCACGAACACACGCACTCTCTTTTTCTCTCTCATTTTCTCTCTCTTCCACCCACACGTACCAAACACACACACACACACACACACACACATTTCTCTTCTCTCTCTCTCTCTCTCTCTCTCTCTCTCTCCTCTCTATCTACTATCTAACTATCTAACCCCCCCCTCCCCTTTTTTCTCTCTCTATCTCCCTATATCTCCCCCCCCCCCCCCCCCTTCCCCCGTCTCTCTCCTTTATCGTTATGGGAAAGACTCATTCTATAGATGCTGTTGCGATTGGCTAAGAAACTCACAACATTGCCATCCGGATATAGATAGAACGAAAATGACGTTCACACAAGCCTTTGTTTATTATATTTTGCAATCCGCGTTTGTGAGTGATTCTCACTAAACTGGACTAACTAGACTTATAAAAGTTTCATGGTTACACATAGTTTTGTTGTGTTGATACGTCATACTTCCGGATGGCAATGTTTTGAACTTCTTAGCCAAGTGCATACTATCTATAAAACGGACCAACACACAAAACTGTGTGTAACCTTGAACGTTTAGTGTCTGGTTAATACAGTTAGGAGAATTACCATAAATGCGGATGGCAAAAAACAATAACAAAGACCTGAGTGACGTCATCTTCGAACTATCTATAGCGGAGACAGAACAAAATTACAAACTAGACACAATAAGAATAAAACACAGCAATCAAACAGACTTTCATAAAAATAGATCACAAATGAAAATGGAGGAAACTACCAAAAAAAAAAAAAAAAAAATACCCAAGAAAAGAAACAAGCAAAAAAGAGACCAAAAATGTTTTTTTTTTAATGATATATAACAGTCTATATCGAGAAGAAACGCAGAAATATCTAACATAATAATAAACTACAACGAATACGAAAATGAAATAATAAAAAAAAAGCAAAGACAGTTAAAAAAAAAACAAGATAAAAAAACAAAAACAAAACAATAATAATACCAAATGAATACAAAAACAAAACAATAATAATACCAAATGAATACAAAAACAAAACAATAATAATACCAAATGAATACAAAAAAAACAAAACAAAAACAAAACAATAATAATACCAAATGAATACAAAAAAAAAAAAACAAAAAAACAAACAAACAAACAAACAAACAAACCATAACAGAACTCCAGAATCCAAGACTCACTTCAAACCTAACAGTGTCAGGCAAAGTTGTCGATTGGTATATCTAGGAGTTGTCCCTAAGCGAGTTGCGTTCTGGCGGCCTCGAGCGACCGTGGATTAATTGCAACTTTCCCCCCAAACACCCACGTGATTACCTGGCCTGCCAATCAGCGGCCATCGATCGATCGGCTCCAACCCCCCCCCCCCCCTCCCACACACACACACACACTCGAGGTGAAATCCTTCTCGCTTCATTCCATTTCACGCTCAATAGGTATTTGTACCGTGCCCATGAAAAAATAGCCAAAAAAAAAAAAAATAATATATATAAATATATATATATTTATTTTTTTATATATACTCCACCCCCCCCCCCAAAAAAAAAATCCAAACAAACAAACAAAAAAAAAAAAAAAAAAAGAAAAACAACAGACAAAAAGAAACGCGCTTTAAAATATTTGGTCAGAAAACTAGTCCTTCAAATATCGAAAAAATAAAATAACTTTCATCTTGGCAAAAAGAAAAAAAATCTCTCAAACATGGAATTTCAAGGAAGATTTCTCACGCGAAGTCTCAGGTTTGAAAACAAGTCTTGGCCGCAGAAGAAAACAAAATCGTGAGTTGTATTCACTAGTTCAACCAATGGGATCACTTGTTTCCTTGAGCTCTACTAACGACAAATCACACGGCGGTCCACAAACCTAAAAATGACGTCAAAATATGGGTCTTAGTGGGTCTTATTGAGTCTTAGTGGGTCTTAGTGGGTCCAGAGACACCCCCTTCATGACCACAATTGCCCCAAAAGCAGGCTCAAATCAAGGAAGAGTTTCCTCACAGTAGAGAGCCTTCACCCAGACCACTCAGCATTCTTCCGCCTGGACAAATGGGTAGAATGGGACAAGACAGCAAACGATGCCCTCCAGCCCCCAACAGAAAAGCTCCCAGCAGGCACAGACCTCAAGAGAAAAAGAATGGGTGGCGTTGAACAGAGCTAGAGCAAAGGTGGGAAACACCGCCACCAACCTCTTTAAATGGAAAATCTCACCGGGCACTGAATGCCCATGCGGTCACCCCAGACAGACCATGGACCACATCCTGTCTGAATGCTCGCTGGGACCTCACTGCACCAATGCTGACCTGAGGGAATACAACCAGACTGCCCGGGACTGGCTGACTCACTGGCGCGACAAGATATGATGATGAGTGGGTCTTAGTGGGTCTTAGTGGGTCTTAGTGGGTCTTAGCGTCGGACTTGTAGTTAACGATGGCTACGGTCTGACACTGTGGACCAGAGCGGCGCAATTTTGAGTCCTTGAGTCCTTACTCACATTCTCTCATTGGACTCGGGTGCAAAATGAAAATTTGACGGTTAACAGCATTGGCTCTGTGGGAATATAAAAGATTACAATATCACCTAGCAGGCCTCATGCTTCATCCTACAAGTTGTTTGTTACTACTGGCTAGATGACGGAAAGAACGCATCAGCCATGGCCATGCAGCTGTTTAAAGACTTTCCACATGAAGGGAGTGGGACAATCATGCAAATGAAGCTGCTGAAGATCCGAGAGAAGAACTTCCCTACGGAACTGAGCTCCCCAGGAATGAATGGGTAACACTGAACAGAGCACGGGCAGAAATTGGGAAAACAGCTGGAAGCATGAAAAAGTGGGGGCTGGATGAGGCCAGTAGCTTGTGTACATGTGGATGCCCAGAGCAGACGATGGAGCACATCCTTAGAGAATGCCAGGACTGGCCCTCCCAGCTGCCCTGACCATGACCTACGAGTCTGACCCCAGAGTAGATGCGTGGAGTGGGTTGGGTGTTGGAGCGACAAGCTATGATGATGATTAGATAAATTAATACTCGTTGTAAAGCGCTTTGAGCATGTTGGTTTACATAGGTTTGATTGTTTTGGTTTGTTTATTTTATTGGGGCGGATATTGTTTGTCTGTTAGTTTGTTAGTTACACGTAGTTGGTTTCTTGGTTGGATCTGTATGGGATTGGGGGGTCCTTGGGTCATAGGCAACTCTCGCGTCTCCTCGACCACCGGCTTGGTCATGGAGGATGAGGTGAGAATGGGGGGGGGGGGGGGGGGGGGGGGGGGGGGGGGCGGTGGAGGTGGTTTGTTTGGTTGTTTTCGCTTGTTTTGTTTTTAAGGGTCTATCTAAAATAGGGGGGGGGGGGCGGCGGTGTTGTTTTCAAATCTTTTTTGTTTTTGTTTTTGTTTTGTTTTGTTTATGTGTTTTACGTTGCGATTCAGCTACCACCCAGCTGTCGCCGCATTCCATCTACAGATTATGAATTGTTAAGGTGACACACACACACAACACACACACAGACACACAAAGGCACATACACACATGCACACACATAGACACACAGATCAATATCCATACATTTATTATGGGTTTATTAACAATATATGAATATTATTTGTAGTATTGATAATAGGTTTAACAAATTTAGCTGTGACAGTGATGCAGAATATACAAGTCAATAGATATCATTATTATTATTATTATTATTATTATTATTATTATTATTATTATTATTATTATTATTATTATTATTATTATTATTATTATTATTATTATTATTTTATCATTATTATTATTATTAATTGCTAATCAATCACTGCTGGGTGTACAGGGGAAGTTAGATATAAATCTCAAAATTCAATGGGATTCGAACAAGGTCCTTTTGTATGTGAAGCGAGTGCTATACCGACTGATCTATCCAGATATACAAGTATATAAAAATATTTTAAAAATAAAATTGGTTATATTAATACTATTAATAAAAGTTTATTTTATATCAAGTAGCGATGGCGCTCTGATAGCTCCCGTATCTCTTTTCCTGTTTTCATCCAACCAGGTCATCAATCACGTGATTTGTTGCTGTCCAACGATTGGATATTTCTTCACAAATGTAAACACGCTGTTTTGTTTACAAATGTTATAAACATACCCATGTGTCAAGCTGAATCAAATGACCAATCGTGATGTTAGATATTTAAAAAGCTGTGAACACTTTTCACAAAGTGGGTCACTTTGAGCACATTTTGCAATGTGACCAATGACCTGAACACATGGAAAGTTAATATAGATAGTTCGAAGATGACGTCACTCCTGTCTTTGTTTTTGTTTTTTGTCATCCGCGTTTATGAGTAATGCTCACTGAACTGTATTAACTGACTATAAACATTCATGGTTACACACAGTTTTGTGTGTTGGTCCGTTATACTTCCGGATGGCAATGTTGTGAACTCCTTGGCCAAGCGCATTCTATCTATAGATCATGCCCATTGGTAGAACGCTGACTTCACTCCCTTCACTCTCTCTCTCTCTCCTCTCTCTCTCTCTCTCTCTCTCTCTTTCTCTCTCTATCTATCTCTCTCTCCTCTCCTCTTGAGTGGTATGACATTCACTTTCAGATTGGAAGGTCCTTGGTTCGAGTCTCTCTCAGCGCATAGTTGTGTCCTTTGAAAAAGGCTCTTAACTCACTGTTTCTGTTCGAAAAATTGTAATATCGCCTAACAGGCGTCATGTTAAGTGTTGCTGTTGTCCATGGACCCCTTGTAAAGCGCTTTGAGTACGTTTAATGGAAAGTACGCTATAGAAAAACTCAATTTTTTAAAAAAAGATACCAAAACTATCCCGAGTAATGTCGATATTTGTTTTTGTTTTAGTGATTGAGTAGCTGGGTCTGTTAAATATGGCGGAAAGTATGCAACTGGGGTCTTATTACAATGCCAAAGAGCTGAGTGGGCCAAATTGGTCCATCGCACACCGTTTGGACACGATGAGGAACCTGTATAATATCTCACGGCTTGACCTGTTGGTTTGTTGGTCTTCCATTCTCATACGTCACGTTGTTAGGGGACTCGGTGTTTGTCACACCTCTCTCTCTCTCTCTCTCTCTCTCTCTCTCTCCACTCTCCCTCTCTCTCTCACTCTCTCTCTCACTCTCTCTCTCTCACTCACTCTATCACTATCTATCTTTCTCTCTCTCTAGTTCTCTCTATATCTATATTTCTCTTTCTCTAGCTCTCTATCTATCTGTCTCTCTTTATCTCCCTCTCTCTCTCACTCTCTCTCCCTCACTCTCTCTCGCTCTCTCTCTCTCTCACTCACTCTATCTCTATCTATCTATCTATCTTTCTCTCTCTCTCTAGTTCTCTCTATATCTATATTTCTCTTTCTCTAGCTCTCTATCTATCTCTCTTTATCTCCCTCTCTCTATCTCTCTATCTATCTCTATCTATCTTTCTTTCTCTCTAGCTTTCTCTCTATCTAACTCTCTTTATCTCTCCCTATCTCTCTATCTATCTCTCTTTAAATCTCTCTCTATATCTCTATCTATCTCTTTCTATCTCTCTCATTATCTGTCTATCTATCTTTCATTCTACCCCCCTTCTCTCTATATCTATCGTTCTCTCTCTCTCTCTCTCTAGCTCTCTCTGTCTATATCTCTTTCTATCTCTCTCATTATCTCTCTATCTGTCTTTCATTCTATCCCCCCCCCCTTCTCTCTCTCTATCTATCTTTCTCTCTCTCTAGCTCTCTCTATCTATATCTCTTGCTATGTCTCTCATTATATATATCTCTCTCTATCATTCATTCTATCCCCCCCTCTCTCTCTCTCTCTCTCTCTCACTCTCTCTCTTTCTCTCGCGCTCTTCTCCCCCCCCCCCCTTCCCCTTCTCTCCCTCCCCCCCCCCCCACCGCTCTCTCCTCTCTCTCACACAGACACACGCACACACACATACGCACAAACACACGAACTTTCCAGTCACCCACCCCCTTGTTTACATACATCTGTGCCAGTATGTTCGTAATGTGCCTGTGTGTGTGTGTGTGTGTGTGTTTGTCTGTCTACTTCAATAGACACGTAGATAACCACGCCTCTCGGACAGTCGTCATAATGTAAACAATGGCAGTGATTAGTAAACATAGCAAACTCCACAGGTTTTACTATCGATGGCATGTTTTAAGTAAAATACCCACTGTTCTACCGCTTGATCAACAGAACCAACGCAGAAAACTATGTGTGAACTTAAACATTTAGAAAATCGTGTGATAACTAGTCACCCATCTGGCGGTATCAAAACAATAACAACGATCAGATGGAGGTCGATTTCATTCACGTTGTTGTTTATATACAATCAACATGTTTGTCCGAGCACGTGTGAAGGTGTGTCACAAATTCCATGTTCGGATTGGTCAAAAATCGACTGGTTTAATTGGTGTGAACTAGACTCAAGCCATATTATCTTTACGAACGTAGAAATAAATAGGATTCAATAGTCGTAACGTCACTTTCTTCCTAATGACGCATGGTAACTTAGTAACACTGGCTCTAAACTATCGGAACAATGGCGGACGCCGTATGAAATATTTCTCCGGCTAGCATAAAAACCGCTTCCAGAGGAAAAAAAAACACATAAATTTGATCATGTTTTGACTTTTAACACGTTTTGATCAAAAGGCATATGAAAAGGGAATGAAAAATTCTAGCAAGCATGAAGAACAAAAAGTAATGATTTTCTTTGTTTAGAACCAAGATGGCCGCCGTTGCCTGGCGGCGTGACATCAGACTACTGAATCCAATTTCTGAGCTTTTTTCTTTTCACTGTAAAGCATTATCCGCTAAACGTGCTCAAAGCGCTTTACAAGGGGTCCCAAGCAAAAGAGCAACACTTATCATTTAGGACGGACATTACCTCTGTGCCCAGCACTGAGTGGAGCAGCAATGTGAAACGGCTCTTCACTCACATTATCCTACCGCACTCAGGTGTATAATAAGTACCTGGTCGTTAACAACCTTGTTTGCCTGACGATAAAAAGCATAATATCGCGGTCATCCGGCATGGCCCGTCCTACATGTCACGTGTTGCTGTTGGGCTGGGACCTCTTGGGATTGTGTATGTGTGTGTGTGAGTGTGTGAGTGTGTGTGTGAGTGTGAGTGTGTGAGTGTGTGTGTGTGTGAGTGTGAGTGTGTGAGTGTGTGTGGAGTGTGTGAGTGTTGTGTGTGTGTGATGTGTGAGTGTATGTGTGTGAGTGTGTGAGTGTGTGTGTGTGTGAGGTGTGTAGTGTGTTAGTGTGTGTGAATGTGTGAGTGTGTGTGTGTGAGTGTGTGTGAGTGTGTGAGTGTGTGTGTGTGAGTGTGTGTGTGTGTGAGTGTGTGTGTGTATAGGGTGAGTGTGTGAGTGTGTGTGTGTGGTGTGAATGTGTGAGTGTGTGTGTGTGAGTGTGTGAATGTATGTGTGTGTGTGAGTGTGTGAGTGTATGTGTGTGTGAGTGTGTGTGTATGTTGTGGAGTGTGTGAGTGTGTGTTGTGAGTGTGTGAGTGTGAGTGTGTATGTGTGTGTGTGTGTGAGTGTGTGAGAGTGTGTGTGAGTGTGTGTGTGAGTGTGTGTGAGTGTGTGAATGTGTGTGAATATGTGTGTGTGAGTGTGTGAGTGTGTGTGAGTGTGTGTGTGTGTGTGTGTGAGTGAGTGTGTGAGTGTGTGTGAGTGCGAGTGTGTGTGTGTTGAGTTTGTGTGTGAGTGTGTGTTGAGTGTGTGTGAATGTGTGTGGTGAGTGAGTGTGTGTGTGAGTGTGTGTGTGAGTGAGTGTGTGTGTGAGTGTGTTGTGAGGTGTGTGAGTGTGTGTGTGTGTGTGAGTGTGTGTGTGTGAGTGTGTGTGTGTGAGTGTGTGTGTGAGTGTGTGTGTGAGTGTGTTGTGAGTGGTTGTGTGGTGTGTGTGTGTGTGGTGAGTGTGTGAGGTGTGTGTGTGTGTGGTTGTAGTGTGTGTTGTGTGTGGTGTGTGGTGGAGTGTGTGTGGTGTTGTGAGTGTGTGTGATGTGGTGGTGTGGTTGTGTGTGTGTGAGTGTGTGGTGGTTGTGAGTGTGGTGTGGTGGTGTGTGTGTGTGAGTGTGTGTGGTGGTGTGGAGTGTGTGAGTGTGTGTGATGTGTGTGTGGTGTGGGGTGTGTGGTGTGTGGTGGTGTGTGGGTGTTGTGAGTGTGGTGGTGTGTGTGTGGTTGTGTGGTGGTGTGTGTTGGTGTGAATGTGTGCTGTGTGTGTGTGGTGGTGTGTGTGATTGTGTGTGTGTGAGTGTGTGAGTGTGTGTGACTGTTGTGTGGTGTGAGAATGTGTGTGAGTGTGTGGTGTGTGTGATGTGTGTTGTGATGGAGTGTGTGTGAGTGTGTGTGTGTTTGAGTGTGTGAATGTGTGTCAATGTGTGTGTGTGAGTGTGTGTGTGATTTTGTGTGTGGTGTGTTGTGTGTGAGTGTGTGATTAGTGTGAGTGTGTGTGGTGTGATGTGTGTTGTGTTGTGTGTGTGAGTGTGTGAGTGTGTGTGTGGTGAGTGTGTGATGTGTGT
>NW_027622464.1:0-12709 GCF_034508935.2 Berghia stephanieae
AAAAAGCTTTTTCCCCAAAAATGAACTTCCCCATTGCAACAATAGCTAAAAATTTTTTAATTTGGGTGCTTACTCCAATAGCTTTATTTGCCATTAACTTGGAATCTTACGATTTTGTCCTCTCTGGTTCTATTTAAATTTTTTTCCCCTCTAATACTTTAACTAATTTATTTAATGTCCTTTTAATTCTTATTTTTCATGTCCTAACATTTTTTTCTTACTTTGGCAAATTTTTTGACCAGGTTTCCCTGTATGGGGACTGGTTCCACGAAATGACAATGGACCCATTCCTTACCGATGTAGGATGTCCTCGTAATTGATATAGACCTACATTGCCAAAGTGAAAGTCCACGCTTGACATGAGTGGGGTAGACAAAAGTGACTGGCATGGAACCATAAGCATTAAAGATTCAGATGGCCGGGATGTAAAGTTTGTTTTAGTTTCTTCTTTCTTCTTTCTTCTTTTGTGTTTCATGTTTTCTTTAAATAAAATTTCATATTTTATAGTTTTTAAAAGTTTGAAAATGAAGATAAAATGTTCCCTTTTTTTTTTTATTTTTCCATGAATTTGTTTTGGCGAATGATTATGAAATCAGAAATTTATTAAACTCGATCAGCAACCAATATGCCATTTTTTCCATCGGCCCCTTCTCTGATTATCTATTACTATCAAAACCAGGGTATATTAAGATAAAAAATTTCCAATTTAAAGTACCTTATTTTTAAAATAATTTAAATGATAATTAATTATGTTCTCTGTAAAATATGAGAAATAATCTTCTTATGTATATCAAAATTAATTGTTATTTTGTCGACTCAAAAAAATTGTAAGAATCGTATCTTGAAAGTAATTACTCCGATAAAGTGCAATGTTTGCAAATTATAATGTTATCCGTCATTATCAACAAACTGATACCAAATATGACTACATTTATTTAACGTTTACATATGATAATCAATGCAACAGTGACATAAAATGAAAGTAACAAAATGGGGAAAAAGATTAAACAAAAGATTTATGTAGTTTGATTTTTCATACCAATATTTAATTTTAAACGATCTTATTTCCAAAAGGCAAGACAAAATGAACATATTGTATATACAAACTTTAGGTTCCTAGGGGTCTCAACTCAAAAGTTTAAAATCACTGAAAATGTTTTGCAGTCAATATCCGAAAACCGAAATACAAAAAATGCACATGAACTTATCAAATTCATAATTAATCACCATTATTTTATCATTATGAGTATAAAATTTAATAAGAGGCATAATTTAGTTTTTTTTTTCAATGACTCAATTTCCCTTTACCCCTCAAATTTTAAAACAGAACCACCATTTATATATTCATTTACAAAAAGAAAACTAGAACAGATAAAATATGACATCTGAACAAAATGATCTAAGTCAACAATTTGTTACCATTAACAAGTGTGTTACATAATGTCAAACATTGGATGACAAAAAAATAAAATGTTGAAAAAATTTAAGAAAAAGACAGAATTTTCCCCATTTTTAGATTCAGCCAAATATTACAGAGTCTGTAACATAAATAGTTTTTTATTCAACTACCAATTAACATGCAAAAACTAAAACCATTAGCTTTGAACCATAATGCCTTACAAATTTGTCTCAGAAAAATGGTAATAAATAGGCCATTGGGTAGAAAGTAAACCCGGGTAAACCACGGATATAGTCGGTCAAAACAGTATTATGAAAAGAGATGAAAAGATCTTTTGGAAAGGGAATATAAAGAAACAACTTGAATGAGAAATTTGAAGCTCGAGTTTTCTGCAATGCCAAGAAAAAAATATTATTCTCCAAAATTAAAGAAGAAAAAAAAACTAAGCCAAAGTTTTATAATGTTTTTGTATCGATAAATTGAATTTCCAGCACCTTGTTATCACCCGAACATAATACCGTTTTGAGGCATTGGGTCACATATTTTTTTCAAATTTCTGGTAATTTTGATTTAAAAGTCTTTACACATGTCAACTAACTTTAACTCTATGACTGACTGAGGTTTTTATAACACCCGACCCCAAACCTTCACTATCGTCAATCCAATGGAAAAACTGCTAAATATTCTGGAAAGAGCTCTTATGTGAACATGTGGAGGACTCTCTTTTTTTTTTTTAAATGTCCCCCAACCCCTTTTGGAAACAAGCTTCCCAAAAAGATTTACAGCATTTTTTCATATTAAGACTGGTATTTCCTGAAATAGTGGTGATGATTATGAGTTAGGAATTATTATATGTTTAAAGTTTCCCGAACCTATTTTTTTTCTTCTTTTTTTTTTTTTTAACTTATTGGAAGAGTAACAAATTTCCAAGGAAACCCTAACATCCCGTTCAGTGCTCCACTCTGCTTCATCCACAGAGTTTTAACAAGCAAATTACGGTTTCCCTGACGACTGTAAACCTAATTGAAAATAATTTTTTTTATTTGCTATGAAACAAGATTTGGGAGATGGAAATACCACTTCAAATATTCGCCCTCGATTTCAAATGCTGTATATATAGTGGAGTTGCTCTTTTCGGCCAAGTCATTTTGCAAAAGAACAACAATTTTTACCCGGTACGGAAATAATTGGCAGATTTATATCCAGTCCCACCCACACAAAGGTAATGTCCCAAGAGTTTCTGAATTAATCACTTTTTCTCCTAGTTTTTTCATCATAATTTTAATCATTTTTTATTTTTAAAATTCCGAAATTGAAAGAACAATTTAGGTTTCCAATAAATGCTATTTTTACTCCAAAATAAACTTCTTATTTTATTGAAAAACAAAAAGCAAAATAGACCAAATAATAACAATTTAATTGCAAACCCATACTGCCATATCACATTGATTCCATTCATCTTAAAATTTTTAATTTTTTCTATTATATTTCGATCAAAAAATTAAGATAATATTTTGTTTTTTGCCCCAGAAACAGTTTTGTTTTGACCTCCCATATTAATTCTAACTTTATAAGAAATGGTATGGTGGTAATCATTTAGATAAGGATAACAATCATACATTTTTATCTTGTATTGATATGGATTCTTTCTTTTGCTAATTCATATTTTTAAATAGGATTATATAAAAAAATTTTTTTTTGTTTTTTGCCTGTTGCAGATCGGGAGCAGGTGGGAATAAGAACAATATTATTAGTAATCTTCCATTAAATTATCCAGACAATCAATGAACTGTTTTGTTTTTTTTTTTTTAAATGATACAGCCCTTATAGCAAATACCACTCTTAGTGTACTGTTTCAGTAATAATATGTCAAATATCATTTTTCTGAGTGCCAAAAGGAAGAACGTTTATTCTAATCTTTAATGGTGGTGGTGGGGTGCAAATGAAATACTTGGAAGATGTTTTTGAATATAATAAGATTGACGTTTTTTAGTGTTTTTGAAGTGTTTTTTTTTTTTTTTTTTTTAAACTGCCATGAATATTGTTATTGGTCACGTTGTTCTGGTGAGATAAGCCCGTCCATTTGATGAAAAACCCTTTTTTCTTCTTAGTTGTCCCAAATGATTTAGAATTGGGGGTCTCTTTGTGGTGAGTTTCACTTAAAACGACCCTTTTGGCACAGCCTCATATAGACTAGGGGTTTGATCCAAAATATGAAATAGTTTTTTTTTTTTACTTTGAACAAATCGGTCCGAAATCGCACGGACATGTTTAGGACAACACATCAAATTTCTCATAAGATTACACGTAAAAATATTGGAAAACTTCTAATATAAACTTTTTATGTTGCTGCACACAGAAGCAATGTGAACCGGAAAATTCAAACTTTGTCAAAAAGAAAGCTATAGCAAAATGAAAGACGAAAAGATTGCTATTGTGAAATTCTCCTAGCATTTCCTGAAAAAAAAAAATGACAGATTTTGTGACAGGAAGGAATTAAATAATTGTTTGACTATCATCTTTAAGAAACAATTCAGTGGAATGGGAACTCTTAAATAGACTAAGTCAGATGCCAAAATATCCAGGGAAGCTTCGAAAATGGAAATCTGCTTTTTCCCAGGACGATGGTGATGCCCTATCATGCCTCCATGTCAACAGCTTGCAGCAGATGATTGCAGGTTTAGAAGTCTTGACTCATAATTTCATACTCCACTCGATTAGGCCCCTAGATTGTTTTTTATATTCCCACAGCGCCCGAACGAAATGAAACATTTAGCTGTTTCCCAAAAAACCCATTAACCGCCGCTGTTTGACCGCAATCTGAACCCCAGCTGACCTGTTTTGTGGTACCTGTACGAGCACTTTACACCACCCATAATTTTTTTCCGACTATCTACCAATTTATCGTTTGCCTTTTAATTAGAATGTGCTTTTAATATTAATAATATATGTCAAAAGACCTGTCCTTTACCCATCCACGAAAATGAGACAAATTTTAAAAAAATTTATTTTGATACCAAATACAAAGCAATTCTTTATCATAAAATTAAAGCTAAATTGTCGACCAATTTAGACACTTTTGATAGCAAGAGAAAAAAAATAAATTTTAAGTTTTTTTACTTTTCCAACAAAATATTTTAATATTGTCACCCCTGGACCTTTATATATTTTTTTTTGGATTAAATGAAAGATAAAAGAACGAGGAAAAAAAGAACAATTAAATTATTTAACCTCAATTCAGCAGCCAGGGCGAAGAAATA
Source organism: Berghia stephanieae (assembly GCF_034508935.2). Classification (NCBI taxonomy): domain Eukaryota; kingdom Metazoa; phylum Mollusca; class Gastropoda; order Nudibranchia; family Aeolidiidae; genus Berghia; species Berghia stephanieae. The sequence goes on from NW_027622464.1 coordinate 4,660, forward strand.
CAAGGCTTTTGAAAGTTGGGTTTTTCTTTGTTTCTCTGACAAGCAAAATGCAGGTGGGATGCCAAACACGATAACGGGCCTGCCTCACAATCAATAGAGAGGTGTAATTTTATGAGGCAGAAAAATCGGGGGTGTTAAACCACAGAATTGGTCCACGGGTGTTGTTTATAACCCTTTGAAGTGCACAGACTAAGAAGGTTTAGCCATTGACTGAACAATGCCCTTTCGCTTTCAAGGTTTGCCCCCAAATATAGTAGTTTTTTTTGGCTGTTTTTCTATTTTAATCTCTCTATTGAAAGGTCTAACATGTTTAAAATATTAATATGATTATAACATAGATACTGAAATGAAAGTTTGTATTTTCACATACCATTCCCCTAATTTTACATCAGAAAATCCACTTTATTATAATTATTAAAAACATAAAAAATTAATAATATTGGTTTTTATTTTTACATAAATGTTTTTGCATCTAAAATCCATCTTTTTCCTCCTGTTTTGCTCAGGAAAGTGGACCACGTTTATCTCGGGTGCCCGTTTGAAGTAATGGATGATTCCATATAATGAAAAGACATCTTTGTACTTTTCCACTCCTTATTCCTCTTGCTCTCTGTTTCTAAATTTTGCTATGGTAGAAATGAAGCATTTCGCCCACCCTGCTCGCCATGAAATTCTAAGCCCAAATTTATAGCATCTCCTCAATCCACTGGAACGCAGTGAATGTCCAAGAATATGTAGTTTAGGTTGTAATTGAATGTGGATTATTGCGTTTTCTATTAAGTTGTAAAACATGCATTTAAATAGCTTCTGTTGCTTTTGTCAATATCATGATCTGTCATTGGTTGTGTGTGTGAGAAATGGCTAGATGCACATTCCTGAATTGATCATTGAGATCATTGAATTTTACTTTCTAAGTCTAAGATGGTGTGTTTACTAAAAGTGTCTTGTTGAGTGTTTTGTTGGTAACAATGTTAATTGCTGCCCTTGGTGAGTTTGTGTTGTAGAACCTTCCTTTGTGAATATATTTTTATGACAATGGTTGCCAATAAAATGTCCCACCGTGAAAGGGCCCTGTCGAAACTATTTTTTGTTTTTTATCAAGAAACTGATTGGACAGCTTTCATGGCAGGAACTCTTCGTTGGTCTTTTTTCTGTGTTTTTAAAATTCAAATAATCTCTCTGTTTCACTTTTTTCAATTCTTTTTCCCATTTTTTCCTCACACATTTGGTCCCGTATCACAGCCATTATGATGCATTGTTTTTGACAAAAATCTTTCTCTGTCTTCAGTTCGAGTGCTTCCTCCCAGTTTAGGCCATATTTTTCATACATTTCTTTTGCACCCGTTAGATTGGCCTTTTCTTTAGATAAGGCGTTCATCCAAAAACGTTTTTTGAGTTTATGTTCTAAAAGTTTGTGATGCTTTGTAACAATTCCAAGTAATAAGTGGAGATAAGGTGGAGAAACATGATCAACATCGATCGATACCATTGGTGGATGAATACAATTATAGTAATATCTAGCATTGTTGATGACCCACCATCATTGTAGAAAGATTCAACATTGTGATGGAGAGATTCAAGATTTCTTGGCTCAGCCTCTATTTACTTGTAATGGATCCTGCATTTTGACGTTTGCTGGTTTTTTGCACCATAGACATGGAAAAGTACCAGAGGGGCCCCGATATTCCATAAAGTTTGCAAAGAAACCAGTAATCTCAAAAAAACAAACCAATCTGATACTTTTCCCCCTCCCCATACCATATATCTCAACCTATCAAGTTGTGGTTTAAGTTTCATCTAAAATTGTCTGCGTATTACGCATCGTGTCTGTTTACTCTGACCATTGCTAACATGTGGGTATACTTTTTTGCATGGGGTCTCAGTACATTCAAAATATGAAGAGCCATTTTTAAAAACTATTTTTTGCCATGGTCACACCACCAAACCTTTAGCCAAATTTCGTCACTTGGTATTTGTGCCGTTGTGCCAAGTTAAGCATCGATTTGCTATGATGGTTAGTCCAAGCATTTTTGTCCAAAACCTTGTCAAATCTTTTATTAAGGCAGCACTTGAAATGCAATCCTCGAACGTTTTGGGGGTTTTTCAAAATTGATTTCTCTTTCACTTCAATTTCTCCTTCTGTTATATCTTTTATGAAACTGCTCGAATTGCATGCTCATTCAGAAAGTATTAGGCCATGAGGTTTTTTAAAAACTGAGTCTGGATTCTGAGTTGGCGATAAGTTATGTTCATTGTTTCCTTCATTGCTAGGGCTTCCTGTGCTGACAATTCCTTCTTTTTTAAATCCTAACCCTTTTTTTTTGTTTCCCCGTAATCTTTTCAGTTCCGCTACTTGCTGTGTAATTATGCTTTCATTTTGTTTTTTTCCGGCGACAACTGATCGCAAATTTTCTATTTCATGGGCTCGCCGCCTCTTTGAGGTGAACTTACGGCTGATGCCAATTTTCCGTGGTCGTGTAATCTTTCTGAGGACTATATAGACTGACCTTTAGTTTTTTAATTCAATTGTTATTTATCTTTCTGACATATTCAATTTTTCTTTTTTATAAGTCTTGCACTTATTGTTTCTTCTCTTACTTAATGGGTGATTGCTGAGGTCCTGTTTCGTGGCGGCAATACAATTAACTGCCCCTTTGTTTATGGGTGACGTTTGCGCTATTTATTTGAACTGTATTTTTTGCGTGGAGATTTGAATTGACTTGTAGATGCATCTTTCATTCTAACAGGTGTTGATTGAGCAATGGGAATTGAGTGTTCAATTTGCAGTTTTACATTTTCGTTTGTTTATTTGTTTTCGTAAATTTTGAATACCGTCATGAATTCCAGGCATCTCTTGTCCAGCAAAGTGCTCTCACGAGCTGCATAAGTATTTCTGTTTTTCCCGAATTTTCTTCTACTGTGGTCGGTTTTCTGTGTATGAGTAATTTTCACAGTCAAGGCCTTCATTAATATTTACATCAAGATCGGTTGTGTTGCTTTCGTTCAGTTTTCTGTTTTCCTCAGGTGTAATGTTTCTGCCTTTGTCTTAAATATATTTTCCTTCCCTAAAATGAATCATGTGTTCTGCAAGAGCCACCACACATGTCCCCCCAACTTTAGAATGAACCCAGTTCCAATATTTAACATCTTTCTGTGTATTTCTTAGAAAGTAATTTAGCGTTTGCCACACCACCACCATTTATGTTTGATGTTTTATTGATGATGAGACAGATTTGCTACATATGAAGGGGGAAATGACAACCTAATACATCTCTTGGAAGAACATCAATGTGACAAATGATAATATCCTTTTGAAAAATCCACTACATTCCGGATTGTTTACATTTTAAAAACCTACACAAGTTTTTCTAGTTTGAAAATATGGGCTATCCTAAGAATGTTCCATATCCATGATCTGTTTAGATAAAAATAACATATAACATGTAATTAGAATGATTTGATATTAAGGAATAATATATATATGTGTGTGAGAGAGAGAGAGAGCGGTGTTGTGTGGGAAGCGAGAGTATGTGTAAAACGCCCCAATTAGGCTCTCAGGCACGAGTAGATAAGAATAAGAACAATGATACTTTTTAAAATTTAAATTGAACTAGCTTGGCTAAATGAAGATAACAAAAAGAATAACAAAAATAAGCACAGGTACATTGAATATTATAGTCCAGACCTGCCAACCAGTACGATTAATCGTATTTTAGTACGCGAATACGATTTTCGTGGATTTAATACAATTTTTTAAAAGATGTGTGATGTGAATGATGTTGCTACATTTGATGCATTGATACACACGTGTCGTACACCCAACTGTTGACTGTGTTTCTGAATGAATGATGCATCACATTTTAATACTATAGTTATCATTTCAGTTGCTTATATGATGCCGGGTTTTTCACCAATATTTTTTTCTCATACATTTTTGAGGATTTTGCATAGGATTATGCATAGAAGCTTGTTTTTATACTTTTAAATAGTCTCATAACCACAATTTTAAACTTTTTGCCACTTATTAAATAGAAAAATTCTAAGTGAAAAAAATTTAATTGAAACCAATATCTTTTGACTTTTGAAGCCTTCAATTAAAAATCTGTATTGCTTAATTATTTTAAAATTAAATGGGTTATTTCCCTTTATAATAACTAAAAATTAACTCTATTTTGATTTTATAAAATTTATAATGATCTTTTTTTTTTCCTTAATTATTTTCATCCGAGTCCTTTGAATTAAAACAAAGTGGGCAGTTTTTAGGAAACAGTTAAATTTGGTTCAAAAATGAATTCTCCATAAACCGTTTTTAGAAAGTAATTTAACTTGTCTTTGCATATTACATACTTAGGAATTTCCCCATCATTTTGACCAAAGTAATAGTATTAGTAGATGTAGTAGTAAAAAAGTAGTAAGTAGTAGGAGGAGGAGGAGGAGGAGTGAATGCTCGAGAAAAAAAAAAAAAGAGAGAGAGAGATGGATCATTAGATAACTATATGGAAGTATCTTGCCCAACTGCTGCAAAAATGTCATGTATTGAATTGAAGACCACTCTCCCCAAATAATATATCTCCAAAACTTACTCATAAACTGATTTTTACTGGCTAGCAGATATCACCCATCACACAAAGTTTTATTTGGTTTCATCAGCATCATCCATCTCTTACCACCACCGTCATGGCATCAACCAACTTCTACAACCGCCATCACAGCATTGTCAGTGCCACAACCCACCACCACATCCACCACAGTTTCATCATCATCACCACCACCACTAGAAGCACCATAGCTACAACAACCACCACTTTTTTCCACTGGCAACTAGCATCAAATACTACGTAACATGTTTGGGGCCTTTTTGGTCATTTATTTTGAGTGTTTCGAAAGCAAATTTCCTTAGATATTGCAATTTTCTAAGCCTTATGCTAAATTTAAAAATAGTCCATTGAGTTTCTTGATAAAATTCGATAATTTTTTTAATCACTAGAGATTGCTTGAATGATGAAGATCAGAGTTTATTTTGATTTTGGGTTTGGTGTTAGCTTTTATAATAAATTTGTGTATAAAGTGGGCACTTTTTTTTCTCCACTCACGCGGACAAAAATACACTTTTTTTAGGGTCATAGAATACACTTTTCATCCTGGGAAGGTTGGCAGGTTCTGTAGTACGTGGTCTTGAAATGAAAAAAAAAAAAGATACATTCAGCTTGTTGTAAATATTATGTTTTACAAGTATGTTTATAGACTTCATTTTTTTCCGTTGACAAACTATCTCTTTTAAATAAATTTCAATCACTTTAATTTTCAAACGCCTCATAACTCAAAAACTATGCTTAAATGAAACATTCTGTTTTCACACTGTGATAGAAATAGATATGCTTAACTAATAAATAGACTCTTAAAAAAGAAAAAACTTCATGGTGACATTGTTAATTATTTTTAATATTTTTCTAAATATAAAATAACATTAAAAAGCAAGATTTTACCTACCTTCTTTGTCCAAGCTCAAAATAATTTTATTTTCCAATGGAAATTTCACCACAAAAAAAAAGCAATATTAAAGAAGAGAAGTGAAATGAAATAGTTAGTTTGTAAAAGAATCGGGTGCTTTACTCCGATGTCAAGGCAGTAGAATAAGTTTAAAATGCACGTTATTTGCATTTTTTATTTTTTACTCCAGTGCCTCCCCCTTACCGGATCACCTGCGGCGGTTAATTAATTACGCTGTGACAGCCCTTATCTCGTGTAATCGACAAACGGGTACCATTGTTACGGGAAGATCAAGGGAAGAAAGGGATTTTGCTAAAATGTTGAGATTGAGTAATTGTTTTTTGGGTGCCGGGTTCCTTACATTGAAGACATACCACAAAGGAAAGCGTTTTTGAAAGGTGAAATTAAAGATTTAATAGAGCTTCCAAAGACTGGTTTTTGTGGTCAGGCTTGTTTAAATTTGGTGTGAGGCTTCTTATTCCTAGCAAAGGTACTGATCAGTTAGTTGAGGTTAAATTGTGGCCCCAAAAACCTTTAAATATAATTGAATTGTGGTCTTAATTACATTTGTTTAGAGAATTTTTTAGTCCACATAAAAAATAACAAAACGTAAAACCGACTTTTTTCCAAGAAATAAAAATCAAAATCTTGATGCAGAGTAGCCTGAGTCAAGAGATCCCAAAAGTTCCAAATGTCAAGGACGAAATATACAGGAACAAAGAAACTCTCTGGCGCTGGTATTGAACGTGAAACTGTCCAAATGTCTTTTTGCAACGAAACTTGGGTTTAAAGTGAAGACTGCAGAAGAAAGAAAAAAATCACCAAAAACTAAAGAAATTGTTACAGAAATTAAAAACTCTTAAACCACAAAACTAAAGCCACCACTCACTAAGAGACAACGAATTTCTTGAAAATAACTACTTTTTGATCAGTAAGAAAATTTCCACACAAACAAAACTTTTGCATACAACTGACAAACGTACCTCTGGCTGAAATGTTTTTTTGCGCAGTCCGTTTCGCCACTTCAGAAATCGATGATTCAACTCACAGTAAATATATATTTAAATAATCTATTTTTTTTATTTTGTTTAGTTTTTAGATTACGTTTTTTTTGGTAATACAAAGCTTTTTTTTTATTATAAAGTTTTTTAAACATTATTTAATCATTTTTATGATTTAAAAATGACTTTATTTTGTTTTAAATCATTGTGATGAAGGTTTTGTTGTTTGTATTACTTAAACACATGTTTTTCCTTCTTCACTAAAGAGGGGCTTGAATTATGTCAACAATGATGACAGCATATAAATATATCTGTCCCTTTATTTTTTCACTTACCATAATTTCTAGTTATAAAGAAACAAACTTGTGATAAGGGATTAAGCAGATTAAAAAAACTAGTGTCTTTTATTTGTTTGTTTGGTTTTTTTTTTTTCTTTTTAATTTCACTCGGTATATCAAAACCTTGTTTTTGATGCTCCATTAAAAACTGCATCAATACCCAATTGTTAACATATAATAGCTCATGAAATAAAAATTGAATTAAAAGACACTCATTGATTATTGCTATAAATACCACCAAAATTCCTGACTGCACCTTTGGTACCAATCTTGATATTTTATTTTTGTTTTCTAGTAATCAAGATATTGTTTCACAGCACGATAGAAAATTGTGGAGAGAAACCGTTTATGGCTCAGTTCCTTCTGTCTTTTTCTTTCTTTGTTTGCTGCATTTAAACAACAACAAGTTTATTACTTTCACAAATAGAAAATGCTTTTTCCGTGATTTTAATTTGCGATCAAGTAGCTGAAAAAAGAAACAAGAGGTGCGTGACTTATGATTGTAGAATTTGTATAGGAAAGAATATCACTGACCAAGTGTCTTTACTGTGTTGTTCTAGAGACAATGCCAGATTGTATTGGGTTCAAATTCCTATTTTGGATTAATGTATGCCTTGTTTTCCAAAAACAAAAACAAAAAAAAGCAGTTAAGTAATAGTAAAAAAAAAAAAAAAATAACTTCAAGTAATTCATCTCAAAGGGGAATTTTTTTAGTGTCTATTCCAAGGGAAGGCTAGAACAACCTATGCAGTGCTTTCAAGTGAACGGGACTTGGTTAAGCCCACACAGCGCAGCAGGGAATCAAACCTGGTACCTCCCATCATCATCATCATCATCATCATCATCATCATCATCATCATCATCATCATCATCCAAACCACAGTGCTGAAGGGTGAAACATAGACATGCTTGAGTGAAAATGGATACAGACATGTCACAAAAAAGCTGATGTAAGCGCTAATGGAATGCCTGATAGCATTTGAAAACATTTTAATTTTATGCAGATTTGTTACATTCCAGATTTTTTTTTTATTGACCCTAATTCAGTTATTGTTAATTTAGTTTGTCCCCTCTAAAAAAATCCTGATTTTCATTTATTTTATTTGCTTAAATGAAATTCAGATTTTTTTTCCCTTCCCCATTGACTTTTTATTGTTTAAATGTTGAAAAAAATAGGTCCTTTTTTTTCCCAGGTTTGAAACAACTTTTACTTGTTTTTTT
>NW_027622465.1:0-12780 GCF_034508935.2 Berghia stephanieae
CTTCCATTTTCCCGCATTTATTTTTTTCATACTTAATTTTTCCCCAGTAAATGTCAATTTTTTTAGCAAAACAGGAAATTTTTCCTCGCCTCTTTAAAATTTTCCCCCCCTTGGGAATCAGCCTTTTAATAAAAAATAATTCACAAACTATAAAATACACGATTTTTTCAACACTGAAATTCTAAAAAGTTCCTTGCCTTTGGGAAATATATCTACAAATTAAAGGGCCCTGACTGCGTCCTTGGCATTCCTAATATTTTACAGTCATTCACACATCAAAATTTTTTCTTTCCTTTTTTAAAATTTAATTTGACAAATTGACTGTTTCAAAATTTTGGGCTAATTTTTAGGGGTCAAACCCCCCTTACCAACTTGGGAAAAAATCTCACATTTTTCAACAACCAAAATTTTTTCTATTCATTTCCCTGTACATCTAAATTAAAAGAAAATTCACTTTTGTGGTAGGGTCAGCAAAAAAATGTTGGCAAAACTTTACAGATTGAGATAAAAAATTTTAGTTTGTTTTAGTTGTGATTTAGAAAGGGGGGGGTAAGGATTTGGGGACAAACCACTTCCAAAATTTAAAAATTGGAAACAAGTATTGGGGCTCTACAGTTCTTTTTATTTTTGTTAAAAAATTTTTGCAAAAGACTTACATAAAATTTACCCGAATCCTTGACACCGGGGCCCCCTCTACCCAAAATTTTGCGTCCCTGGGGGCCCTGGGGACTCCACTGTTTAAGCTTCATACTGAACCATCACACCAGGCATAGACGGGGACAAAAATTTTCCCCAGATCGCGGAAAAAAAAAAAGGGAAAATAAAGCAAACTTCAACAAAAAGCACATTTTTTTTTTTTTAGTTTTTGGGGTTTACGGCACTTCAATAAAATTTTTAAAATTTAGGCGTTTTTGGGGTTTTGGATAGGCACTCATTTTCGGCGAAGTCCGCACCTCACTCTGCACTTAGCATCCTTGGAAAAGACTTTTTCCATTTTCTCTCACCGTACTCATTTAAAAATGTCCCCGCCTTTAACCATTTTCCGCCCAAAAAAAATTTAATATCACCTTATGCATGCTCATTAATTTAATTTTTTCTTTTCAGACCCTTTGTAAATTTTTTTTACATTTTTAGGTCTCACAAAAAAAACCAATTTTGTTTGTTTTTTTTTGGTACAACCCTAAAAAAAAAAGAAATGCCCAAAAAATTCTAGTTGACATTAAAAGCACCTAGCTAAGAAAACAAGAGACTGGTAACGGGGAAAAAAGAAATTTCCAAGACACCTACAGGTACTTATTTGGGGAAAAAAAAAAAAATCTCCTCCGCACAAGCCAGATCCACCTAAAAATACACTCAAAGGGTTACAAAAAAATTTTCAAAACAAAAACTATAACAAAGCACAACAAATAACCACTGGAAAAAAAACTTTTCTCACCGAATTTTTAATCTGACTTTTTTCCCTCCAGCGGGCCCCAGGAAAAAAACCAAAGTAACCAATTCAAACAAGACAGAAAAAACCAAAAAAAAACATAAAGAAAGACACGAATTGACCTACTACCAAAAAAAGGAGGCAAAAGACCTCCCCAAATTAAAGTGTAAAAATCAAAAAAAAATAATTTCTAATTTACTTCTACTTCTACAAAAATTTATACATGATTTTGATAAAAAGGGTCAATTCCAGGGTAAAGAGCTCTAAATTTTATCAACTCACTTTTCAACCCCAAAACATCTTTTTTTCGGTTTCCAATTTCGGGGAACAAAATTACGAACTTTTACGAGTACAAATTAACAAAAATTAAAATTTTTAAAACATATCCCAAATTCTCAAAGCTTTTAAAAAACCCCGGGCAACACACATTTTCATTAGGGGAAAAAACCCCGTTACATATTCACTTTTCAGCAAAAAACGTTTAACTATCATTTTACACCTAACCAAAATGTGATAAAGACCTTTTTCCCAAAATCAACCAGGGTGAGCGACCAACCCGGACCTTCCTCCGAAAACGTGCAACAAATAACACACATCTGAAAAAGTTGATTCTGGAATTTAGACTTTAACTCAAAATCATTTTCTTTTTTCCAATAAAATACCAGACAATTGGGGTTCACTACAGGAAAAAATTTAATCAAAACCCACTCGACACAACAAAACATTCAAACCATAGACCATTTACGTTGAGTTTCGATTTAGGGGGCATTTTGAACTTACAGCGCATGCTGCCAACCCTGACCCATTAAATTTACAATGGGGCCAAAATATAAGATTTGAAAAAATCTCAATCAAAAAATCGATAATTTGCACTAATCTTAATTTGCAATTTTCTTCAGCATTTAAAAATCATATTTTAAAGAAAATAAACTTTCTTTTAAATATAAATATATCAAATTCAATCCATTTACATTTTAGGCAAAAACATTTGTTAAGGGCCCAAAAAAGTGTATGCGTTAAAAAAGCTTAAAAAAAAATTTAATTTCGTACAATCTTTAAAAAAATTTTACAAGAATAAAATCTAAAAATACGCATTTTTTTTAAGGTTTGGGACCACGCAGCGGTGAGGGATAAACATGGCAGTATAAGTTCACTTTACACTCAAGCATTTTCATGTCCCCACTCTCTATTTCTACATTTAAAAAAACAACCTTAACTCGATTGATGGATAACTTTTTAAATTCTCAGGTCCTTCAACATCGTTATCCAATAATATCCGTCATAGCCAAAAATTTACCATAATGAGACGGTATACAATTTTGAGAAAACCGGGCATTCCCGATTCCTGTTGATGAGGGCTTTCATGTCCAATTTCATGGTCACACCATTCTTGGTTTCAACTCCAACAACGCTTTCCTCATTTGGCAAAACTCACGTAAATCAAAAATATAGTCGTTATATTAAAATAACACTAACCATCATCCTCACCCATCATCATTATTTTTATTATTTAAATTACAATTCTTTATTATTATTATTATTATTATTATTATTATTATTTTTATTATTATTTTTAAATATTAGTTATATATTATTATATTTTTATTAATATTATTATTATTATATATTATTATATTATTATTATTATTAAAATAATTAACATACAATATGTATTCATCATTAAAAACCGAACCTTCACCCCAGTAAATAAATTTAAGGTTAAATCCATACAGATATTTTTTTTAAAAATAAATAAATCATTTTCTTATCCTCGCTGATCTGACAGAGATAAATCTGGGGTAACAAGTAAAAAATGGAGTAAAGCCTCACCAGTTACTAATTTGTTGTAATCGATTTCTCTTTAAAGCCCACCACTTCCTCAAAGCCATTGAGTACCTTACACTTTAAAGAGAAAAAACAAAAAAAACAAACAAAAAACATTGAGATCTAATATTGCAAAATAGCCAATAATTGGATTCATATCTATGTTCACGCCGCCCGCAACGCCCATCTTGTTCTAAACAAAAATTTCATTAACTTTTTATTCTTCATGCTGCTAAATTTTTAATCTTTGAATCAAATGTTAAAGTCAAACAATAAAATTTTATGTTTTTTTTTTCTCTGATGCTTTATGCTCGCCGAAAATATTCATACGGCGTCTGCATTTCTCCGTAGTTTAACCAAGTTTCTAAGTTACCAGCTCATGGAAGAATGACTTACACTTTAAGAGTATTGTGCTCAAGGTTTTAAAAAGGGGCCCCAACAACACTTAAATCACTCAACCCTAACACCACTATATCCAAGTATACCCAGTTCTTTTACCACATCCAATTTATTATTACATTTTTCTAAAAAATTTAAAAACATAGATAAAAAAGCAAAAGTTTTTTATTTTACATTCAAGTAGTTGAATAAAACATCTATGTGCATGCTCTTTTAAAATTTTCCTTTTATCCAATTTTGAAAATAGCAAAATTTCTAGAACTTTCAAGGCTTATAATTTTGCTTTTCCTACACAGACAATGATGTTATCACAAGATACTTCTTTTATACTTGAGTCCGGTAGATTGTGAGTAAAGCTTTGTCCAAGACTCAACTTGCACCATCTAAAGAGGGCCAAAAAAGAAAAAATCTATGAATGGGTCAAAGTTTCGTAAATATAGAACCTGAAATCAGGAAACGTTATAAGGATAAAAAAATCTGGTGTGAAAGATATTGAAATAACATAGAGAAGTAAAAGACGGAAAGATAAAGATAAGAAGTTATGAAAAAAAGAAGAAAAAAAAAGAAAAAAAAAGAAGAAGAAAAAGAAGAAAAAAAAAAAAGAAAGAAAGAAAAGAAGAAGAAAAGAAGAAGAAAGAAAAAGAAAAAGAAAAGAAAAAGAAAAGAAAAAGGTGAAAAACACCACACATCAGTAGCACAAAACGACTAAACAAAAGCAAGATATCTGACACACTCAATAAACCACAACAACAACAAAAAAAACAAACAAATACAAAAGTCCAGAAACAATAGAAATAAAAATTTTTTTCCGCGCTGTGTTTAAACCTGCGACCTTATTGGTACCCCAAAATCCCGCGCGAGTAAGCCTCCACCGTTAGCTATCCACAAAAACAAAATATTCTTTCAAACCCAAATCATTTCTAGTCCCTCTCTCACCCACTCTTGAACGCCGATTCTTCACCCATCGCAAATAATTTTGACCACATTAACTATACCAAATTCCATCACAAACATATAACATAAACGTTTGAACATTGAAATTTCTCCGTTAGGGAATTTTTAATTCAAAAATGTGGGGCACACTTATTTGAACAACAAATATAATAGAAAAGTCCGAAGACAATAAAAAAAAATTTTTTTCCGCCTGGGGGTTTGAACCTCACCTATTGTACCAACTCCCCTCAGTGAACTGGCTCTACCGGTACTATCCACAACAACAAAAATATTCTTCAAACCCAAATCTTTCTAATCCCTCTCCACACCACTTCTTGGGAAACCCCCGATTCGTTCCCACCATCGCAAAAAAATTTTACCAGCGTTAACTTAATAGCCAATATCTCACACAAACATAAACATAAACATTGAGACATTTAGTATGCTCCGTTATGTAATTTTTAATTCAAAAGGATCAGGGACTTATTTGTAACAACAAATATAAGTGAGTAGAAAAGTCCAAAACATAGAGAATAAAAATTTTATCTCTATTTCTTCGGGCACTTTTCTACTCATTTCATATCTTGTTTTTACCAACATAATGCCTGCTCCACCACTTTTCTGATTAAAAATTCACCCCATACCCCGGGAGCATACTCAATGCCAATCGTTTTCTATTTATATGTTTGTATGAAATTTTGGGGCTATTAAGCTTAACTCTGGAAAAATTTATTTCGCGTTTGGGGGAACGAATCGCGACTCAAGAAGGGGTGAAGGGGGATCTAAAATATTTTGGGGTTTAAACAATATTTTTGTTTCGTGGATACTCCACGGTAACCCGCTCTCACCCCAGCGGATTTCGTCCCATTAATCGCAGTTCAAACCCCCCACCCCGCAAAAAAATTTTTATTCTCTATTGTCTTCTGGCACTTTTCTCCACTCCATATCTTTTTTCCCAACATAATGCCTGCTCCACTCCTTTTCTAATTAAAAATTCACCCCTACACCACATACTCAATTCTCAATCGTTCTATGTTATATGTTGTGGAGAGAAAATTGGCTTAAGCTTAACTCTGGCAAAATATTTCGCAGGGTTAACACCGACCCAAAAGGGGTAAAGGTCTAAAAATTTTGGTTTGAAACAATATTTTGTGTTCGTGGATACCACACGTAACCACCTCTCACCTGCCGGCGATTGCTACCAAAATCGCATTCAAACCCCACCACCCCCAAAAAATTTTATTCTCTTTGTCTTCCATTTTCTACTCACTTCATATCTTTTGTTACCAAATAATCCTGCTCCACTCACTTTTTTTAAAAAACAAATACAAACAAACTTACCTGCTCCAATCTTTGACAAGCATTCCAACAATATCAAATCATTATTTACATAAGTTGAGAAACTCTGAAATAAAAAAAAGCAATAACAGTAAATCAGCACAAAAATAACATGACAATGTATTTTAGTTAATGTATCACGACATAAATAAATCGATTCTCTTTCTTCTGTAAATCTTACAGAAACTTTGAAATGACATCAAATTTTAATTACTTAATCCTACAAACTAAAAATGATATATGACTCCAATCAGTTTCTCCTTGTTTATGTACATCAAATGGCAATATAGTTACTTTCTACCCTTGGAGGGGATACGATTCTAGTCCAAATACTTTCTGCCTATCTAACAATCCATTACCAAATCACTGTGCTGGAAGAGAGGTCAGAATCTTGACCATACCCAAATCACTTTCTGGAGAAAATTGAACTGCCTAGAGAGAGCTGGAGGGGATGTCTAGGAAGAGTTGAAGTTCTTGATAGCCTAAAGCACCTAGCTCATATGTATGAGATGTTAGCGTTATTTATTATAATAATAATAATAATAATTAATAATAATAATAATAATAATAATAATAAATAATAATAATAATAATAATAATATAATAATAATAATATATATATTATTTTTAATTATTATTTTTATTATTATTATTATTATATTATTTTTTATTATTATATTATTGCTCACTATTATTAATTATTATTATTACTATTATTATTATTATATTTTATTATGCTCCATAGAGAGCCGAAGACTTAAATCAAGTATCGTAACACGATAATCACAGCAACACAGGGTAACTATAACTAACAGAAATTTAAAATAGATACAAAGTTATTTCTGTTTAAAAATTATTAGACCTTCAGAAATTTTACAAACCAAATTTAAGTAAAGGCTTTAGAAAATTACAAAAACGAGTTTACCCCATGTTACCGTAAGTAAAGTCACTCTACTAAAAATCCATTCTATTCCTTACTTTTCAATAAGTATACTATCATCCTCCCTCGTCCAATCAGCTCCTCCTTGCTGCTTCCAGTTGAGATAATTCAGCCATTTAGTTCGGCACTGCTTCTCTGACTGTCCTAACATGCTCTGCTACACTCGCCCATGACAGGCCTGTGGTGATACTCTCAGCTAGAAAATCAGAATATAAATATGAGTAAATATTTATAAAATCAGTAAGCTGCATAATGCTTTCCATCAAAACCGATTTTTTCCTGTTTTTCCAAATAACTTAGTATTGGAGTATTTTTGAGGCGAACATCACAAAAACGACCTCAAATAGATATAAAGGCCAAAGCTATGACTTTAAGTAAGAGATCAAAAGTAAACAAAAGGAGAAAATGACGTAAGTATGCAGATATTTCATGTCTGAGCAAAAAATTTAAAAAAATTGCAGTAATCTAATATTTTTTGTAGACGATGATTTGACGTCTTTCCTTCCTTTATCTTATGTAAATTAAAGACAAAAATAAATATCTGCTTCATATAATCTATCAAGGGATTCCTGCTCAGCATTTTTAAAATGGGAATTTTATAAAACACAATATTGTGCGGCTATGTGGTCTATGGTATGACACTCGTTTTGGATCGAAGGTCCTGGGTTCGAGCCTCACCTCAGCGCATAGTTGAGTCCCTGGAAAAGCTCTTTACTCACATTCTCTCACCGACTCAGGGGTAAAAATGAGTACCTGGGCCGTTAACAGCGTTGTCTTTGTCCGAAAAATTGTAATATCGCCTAACAGCATCATGTCCCGTCCTGCATGTTAAATATTGCTGTTGACCAGGGACCTTGTAAAGTGCTTTGAGCACATTTAGTGGATATTGCGCTATATAAAGCTCAATTTTTTAATTTTTAATATCAACTAAAGTGCCAAAGTGCTTCCAAAGGATTTCCTGCCAACAGCAATATTTTACATGTAGAATGAGACATGATGACTGAAAGGCTATGACAAATTTTTTTCCACAGAGATAATGTTGTGCACAGGGAAGAATTTAAGTAAAGAGATTTTCCAAGGGCTCAACTTGGCACTACGACAACGATCTCAATCAATCAGGACTACTAGATCCGAAGTCAAGGGTTTTACTACAAAAGCCACACACATGACTACTAGATAGTGCAAATCAGATACAAAAAAAAAGAAAAGAAAAAATTATTACTATGACACACATTTTACAGTATGTTTATATTCTAGCCAATGCAATTTGATTGGAGCAGTTTGTACTTTCATCATTGTGACCAACCATCTCAAAACGGCAAAATGTTCATGAGTAAACCTATGCTTAAAATCAAAATTCTTTAATCTTGTATAAAACATCAAATTGTCGCTTTTTGTGGCTAGTGGTGACACCCCCTTCAATCAAAGGTCCTGAGTTTGAGTCACACTCCAAACAGCACACAGATATCCTTGGAAAAGCTCTTTACTCACATTGTCTCATCACACTCGTGTAATAAAAGTAACGGGCAATTAACAGCATTGTTCTGTCCAAAAAAAAATTCAATATCCCAACGCATCATTATCACTCCTAATGTTAAATTTGCTGTGGTTTTGGGCAAAGCATTTTGAGCATTTTTTAATGAATTTTACCTAATAAAAGCTCAATTTTTGGGATTGTTTTTTTAATTCACGCTCACTCATCCAATCGAATTAAAATAAAAGCTCTCCTTAGAAAAAAAAATTTTGTTTCGGAATCTTAAAAAAATCTTAAACCCTCATTCTGATATCTTACCTTAAACTCAATTTGTCATTTGGTTCACTCCAACATAATACCAGATCAACACAAGGTCACAATTTTGAGTTAAAAATGACTGACTCACATGTTTGACACCACATCGATGGAAACAACAGCACCTCGCCTCCTCATCCATACCACTTCCCACAAAAATAAAAACAAATCAATAAAGAAAACTGTGTAAAAAGATCATTTTGAACATTCAATCAAATACATCATTAAATCATTTGAAACATGAAGGATTTTCTTTTCACAGTTTCTCTTTAAAAAAAATAAATTTAAAAAAATAATCCAAAAACTGAACATCAAACCCCTAAAATTATCACAGTATTTGATAAAAGTGGAAAAATTGGGACAAAACATCAATAATAACAAAAATAAATATGTTTTTTTAAAAAATTTAAATTTAATTTAAAAAAACTAATGTTACGCTCAAAACCCTTCTCACCAATAACAAAAATAAAAATACATTATTAAAACCCAAAATAACGGCAAAAATATTTCATGTCTTGCCGAAAAGGGCACAAAAAGGTAACAAATATCAACCTTTTTGTGATTTTTGCCACACTTTTCCATCCTATAAGAACTGTTTCTTAAAAATTAAATTTCTCAAATTGTTTCAAAAATTATGTATTACCTTTTTTATATAAATTACATTTCATTCACAACCTAACTCTCTACCAAAAGAAGGCATAAAAGGGAAATATACCAGAATACAGTTTCTTTCATCATCTGCATTTGTCCTTGACAGATGACGCACTCCACCCAAGCTTGTCCGATAGCCGCCCAGTCATTCCATGCTGAGCTCGAGACTAAATACGAAAAATGAAACAGTAAAATTTAATTTTTCAATAATTTGATGATGTCTTTTTTCTGCAGACTCCAGATTAACCAATATTCTCACCCAATATTTGGTTTTATTTAAATTACAATCCAGTATTTAAATTTGAATTACGGTTCAGTGTATTTAAAATTTGCTGCCCCAAATCATAAGGCACTGACAAAAAAACAATCACTACAATCAAATTTGAGGGAAAATAAATGGATATAACATACAAAGTGATGACAGCATTCTAATGATAATTTTCTATGTGATATAAAACATTTTTCAATATAAATAATTTGCAAATTTCTGCCAAGACAAAAAACTCATCAACAACTTAGTCTTTCCCCCGACCTCTTCTCTCTCCTTCTGATTAAGTTGGAAAATGATGAGTCATTACCCCTGATAAAATTCGTTAAGTAATTGATATTTGAGTTCTCACGACCAATTAATTTGAATAATACATACAGATATCCACAAAATTAGCCAACTACTGGTTTAAAGTAGGAAAAAAATATAAACTGACAGTCAGATAAAGCATCCGGCCAACACTTCCCAAAACTTAATTCCTAAGATTCTTCTTTAAGCATTTTCTTGTATATTAACAAATTTTTTCCCCTATCCCCAATGTTTATCAACACCAATTTTAAATATATTTAAAAGTACCAGGTCAAGGGTGAAACCACACTTTGGGAGCTTGCAGCTTGGTAAAAAAATATCTACAAAGCATTTCTTAAAACAGTTAAAACCAATTAATAATATATGGGGAAAAGATTTGAATTTT
The DNA here is from genome assembly GCF_034508935.2 of Berghia stephanieae. Classification (NCBI taxonomy): domain Eukaryota; kingdom Metazoa; phylum Mollusca; class Gastropoda; order Nudibranchia; family Aeolidiidae; genus Berghia; species Berghia stephanieae. Next base: position 10,266 of record NW_027622465.1, read on the forward strand.
CAAGCACACTGTTGACAACATGCTCAAATGCTTATTTTATGACGTTAAAAGGGGTTTGTCCTAGTTTCGAACACCTATTTGTGTATCAGAAGAAATTTTATTTTATTTTCCTACATAACATTCGCACAATGCATTTTAGTACTATACTACTCACTAACATAATCAACACTCACCCTCTTAATAACATAAAACCCAACATTTCTTCCCTCAAACTGATTTGGAGAGCAACAGATTATATTCCCGCACCAAAATAAAGATTTTAAAATAATTATTACTTTTGTTCATATCAAATGTTGGGAAAATCACTGAGAGTATCATCCAAAACTTTGGGAATTTTTTCCCAAACAAATTTTGCAATGAATCTCGGTTATTCTGGCCAAACACAATCTCAAAAGAGGACCTAAAGAGAGACTGAAGGGGGTTCCCCAATCTCATTAAAAAAAATATGCAGGTTGGCTTCTGTCGCCCTAAACCTGATAAGGGAAGCTCTGCATACACCCCAAAAAAAAGCAGCCGCCCCGGGAGACTTGAACTTCCTAAGAGGACCCAAACAGGGGTCTCCCTCGAGTCCCCCCAAAATAGCGCTGACAAACCGGTAGATTCCTTCTCCCCTGCCAGCACCCGAAAGATGAGTAGGGATAACATCCAAATTTTATTTTATACTTAAAAGGATTACCGCACACCTATTTATTATCAAATAACACATATTTCTTTTCACTCTTCGCAAAACATTTTCGACTATTTTTATTCACTAACATATAAACACCACCCTTTTAAAATTCTCATTTCAGGGGGGAATTTTTTCCCCCGGGTTTCTTACTCTCATTCTGACTCGCGTAAACTAAAAACAGGGTCTTGACCCCCCAAGCAATAGGGCGAAAATCTTTATTCCCTTTTGACATTTCAAACACCACCTCCCTCATTTTTTTTCCAATCCTAAAAAGAAAAGATATAAACGGTTTTTATAAGCGTAAATTTTCACCAAACAAAAGTAAATACTAAATAAGGCCAAAGATTTTTTCAACCAATTTTTATTAAAAAGGGGGCATAAAAATCCATTTTTTACATCTTACAAAAGAAACGATCCATAAAAAAAAATTTAGTTCCCTTTTCAATTTTTCAAATCTCCCCAACCATAATTTCCCCAAATTTTTTTAAAAAATTTTAATTTCTACTTTTTTTTTTTCTCTCTTAAATCTTTTAAATTTTAAATTTCTTCTTTTCAAATCTAAAAAACGGGAAACAGAACAGCTCATTTTGGAGCGGAAACTGGAAATTTCCATATTCGAAAAAATGGCTTCCATTAAAAACAACAAAAAAGCCACCCTCTTGGATGTAATGAAAGAAAACATCGCGCCCTAACCGAACTCCTTTTCCAAATTCTCATTATTTAACAGGTTCTTGAAGAAATTTTTTCTTTTATTTTTGTACACTCAACTGATTCCACATCCAATCCCTTAATATGGAAAAAATCTGGAAACCAAATTGTTCGGTTTGGGGATTGACGTATTCATTCAAGTTAAAACGACTTTTCAAAACAAAATTGCGGAACAAAAAAAACAAATAAATACCATACTCTTTTTTTTTTGCATTTCAAGAATTACTTTTGACAATTTAACTTAAAAAAAAAAAATTTTTTTATAAAAAGAATCATCCTTTAAAAACTTTTTTAATCTTCTTTCCCTTTAAAAAACCTTTCTTTTTTCCATTACAGTTCCTTCCTTTCACAATAGAGCACTCAGTTTACACACAAATGAACCAAAAAATTTATTCCAAAAAGCAATTCTTTTTCTGAACCCCCCATCCCATCCCCCACATGATTGGGGAGCTGGTCTGTTTGATCGCGAAAATACTTTGTGAAACACTCCTACAAAAAGGGGCAACATTGCTATTGCCTTTTTTACTAAAAAACGGGGTAAACTCCCAACCGATGGGGCCAACTCTCTGAAGGAAATACTTTTGAACCTTACAAAAATTTTTTTTTTGGGGAAATTCCCCCCCTCTTTCCACTTCCTTCTTCCTTTGACCTTTATAACAAAAAGGGCACTAATGATTAAGAATGCTGCAAGTCTTGCAATTTAAAAATCATTTTTTTCAAACAGAAAATCGAAAAGACGAAATATATTTTAAAACCAAATTATCGACTTTTTCTTTAACCTGCAAACCTATTATATTCCATTTTAAAACAAAGAGCTCTTTCTTTAGTCCAAATAAAAACAAACTAAATTGTATTTTGGGGTCAATCACAGACCACTTATTTCAAAAACCTTCACTCAATAAAATTCCTAATTTCAAAATATTTGACCCAAACATTCAAATTAAAGGAAAATCAAAAACCAAACAAATTTCAGTATTACCCTCCAAAAAGGCCCCACTTTAAATTTGGGTCCGGATTTCAGCCACCCCTAGAATTTCAAAGCCGAAAAAGGGAATTCCGCCACAAAAAAAAAAGGAATTTAATGGGATTTGCATTGTTTTACATTTGTATTCTAAATAATTACTGATTTAATTTTAT
>NW_027622466.1:0-12760 GCF_034508935.2 Berghia stephanieae
ATTCTCAAAAAAAAAAAAAATAAAAAAAGTATTCCCATGCGCTTTGATTCAAAAAGCATCTGATAAAAAAAAAAGAAACAACTGCGAATATTCTCATATTTTTTGCTCTGGCTCTGAATCGAAAAAAAAAGAAAAAAATTCACTGGATTTAATTTCTGCGCGCTCTGAAGCAAAAAAAAAAAAAGAAAAAATAAATATTCCCCACTCACTGGACTTTTTATTCTGCAGCCCAATCGAAAAAAAAAAAAAAAAAAATGCGAAAGTATTCTCCCACTGCGGACTTTTTATATTCTGCAGTCCGCGCTCTGAAACAAAAAAAAAGAAGAAAAATGCGAAAGTATTCTCCCATGCGGACTTTAAATTTCTGCAGTCGTGTAACGAAACGAAAAAAAAAAAAAAATTGCGGAATTTATTTCCCACTGCTGATTAAATTGCATCAACTAAAAATCGAGAAAAAAAAAAAAAAACGGAAAGTTATTCTCCCACTCGGCTTTTTATTCTGCATCGACAATGAAAAAAAAAAAAAAAAATCAGCGGAATTATTCTCATCCCTCTACAAAAAAGATAAATTAATTTCTGCACCCGCATCTAACAAAAAACAAAAAAAAAAGCGAAAGTATTCTCCACTGCGACTTTTTATTTCTTGCGTCTGTATCGAAAAAAAAAAAAAAGAAAAATGCGAAAGTATCTCCACTGCGGATTTATATTTCTGCAGTCGCGCTCTGAAAAAAAAAAAAAAGAAAAAATGCGAAAGTATTCTCCCACTGCGACTTTTTTATTCTGCTGTCCGCTCTGAAACAAAAAAAAAAAAAAAAAATGCGAATATTCTCCACTGCGACTTTTTATATATGCGAAAACGCATAAATCAACATCGGAACTAAATTCAAGTATCGCTCAAACAAAAAAAAAAGATTTAAAATGCAATTCCGCCTCTACAAAAAAGTTATAAAATGCAAGTATTCTCCCTGGACATATATTTCTGCAGATCCGAGTCTGACCAAAAAAACATTAAATTGCGAATTTTCCCCTGGATTTTAAACGCATGATGAAATAAAAAAAACGGAAAATTCGCAGCTTATCAAGGACATATAAATATTGCAAACGCTCTGAAACCAAAAAAAAATTAATGCGAATCTCCCCTGCGAAAAAAATAAAAAAACAAAGTTGATCGAAAAAGATAATTGCAGTCTCTCGAATCGGAAAATAATAAAATGAAGTATCTCCCCGACTTAATTTCAGCCTGCAAAAAAAAAAAAGAAAAAATGCGAAAGTATTCTCCACTGCGCTTTTTTAATCGCGCTCAAAAAAAAAAAAAAAGAAGAATTCTCGGATTTCTTCCGTCGACTTAAATGCAATAGTCAAATGAATATAATAAATGCGTAATGATTCGAGCGACTTATTCAAAAAATAATGCAGTCCACTGATTCGAATAAAAAAAAAAAAGAAGTCCACTTATTATTCTGAGCGAATCGAAAATAACATATCGAGTTCCCCTCGGATACAAAAGAATCGAAAGAAAAATTAAATATCTCCTCGATATAGGTAAGAAAAAGAAAAATGCGGATTTTATTTTATTCGCGCTTCGAATGAAAAAGGATTATATCTCATCGGCTTACAACAGGAAACAAAAAGATAATGCACGTTATCACAATAAATGATCGGTCTCTGGAATCGAAAAAAAAAAAGAAAAATGCGAAAGTATCTCCATGCGGACTTTATATTTCTGCAGTCCGCGCTCTGAATCGAAAAAAAAAAGAAAAAATGCGAAGTATTCTCCACTGCGGACTTTTATATTTCTGCAGTCCGCGCTCTGAATACGAAAAAAAAAAGAAAAATGCGAAAGTATTCTCCCACTGCGGACTTTTATTCTGCAGTCCGCTCTGAACGAAAAAAAAAAAAAAAAAAATGCGAAAGTATTCTCCACTGCGACTTTTATTTCTGCAGTCCGCCTCTGAATCGAAAAAAAAAAAAAAAATGCGAAAGTATTCTCCCACTGCGGACTTTTTATTCTGCAGTCCCGCTCTGAACAAAAAAAAAAAGAAAAAATGCGAAAGTATTCTCCCACTGCGGACTTTTTATTCTGCAGTCCGCGCTCTGAATCGAAAAAAAAAAAAAAATGCGAAAGTATTCTCCCACTGCGGACTTTAATTTCTGCAGTCCGCGCTCTGAATCAAAAAAAAAAGAAAAATGCGAAAGTATTCTCCACTGCGGACTTTTTATTCTGCAGTCCGCGCTCTGAACGAAAAAGAAAATCGAAGTATTCTCCCACTGCGATTTTTATTCTGCAGTCCGCGCTCTGAATCGAAAAAAAAAAAAAATGCGAAAGTATTCTCCCATGCGGACTTTATATTTCTGCAGTCCGCGCTCTGAATCGAAAAAAAAAGAAAAATGCGAAAGTATTCCCATGCGACTTTTTTTTTCAGTCCGCGCTCTGAATCGAAAAAAAAAGAAAAATGGAAAGTATTCTCCCACTGCGACTTTTATTTCTGCAGTCGCCTGTCGAAAATGGGAGAACGAAAAAAAAAGAAAATGCGAAGTATTCTCCACTGCGGACTTTTTATTCGCAGTCCGCGCTCTGAATCGAAAAAAAAAGAAAAATGCGAAAGTATTCTCCCACTGCGGACTTTTTATTTCTGCAGTCCCGCTCTGAATCGAAAAAAAAAAAAAAATGCGAAAGTATTCTCCACTGCGGACTTTTTATTCTGCAGTCGCGCTCTGAACGAAAAAAAGAAAAATGCGAAAGTATTCTCCACTGCGGACTTTTATTTCTGCAGTGCTCTGAAACGAAAAAAAAAATGGAAAGTATTCTCCCACTGCGACTTTTATTCTGCAGTCGGCTCTGAAACGAAAAAAAAAAAGAAAAATGCGAAGTATTCCACTGCGACTTTTTATTCTGCAGTCCGCGTCTGAATCGAAAAAAAAAGAAAAATGCAAAGTATCTCCACTGCGACTTTTTTCTGCGTCGCGCTCTGAACAAAAAAAAAAGAAAATGCGAAAGTATCTCCCACTGCGGATTTTTATTTTGCGTCGCGCTCTGAATCAAAAAAAAAAAAAAAAAATGCGAAAGTATCTCCACTGCGACTTTTATTTTGCAGTCCGCGCTCTGAAAAAAAAAAAAAAGAAAAAGCGAAAGTATTCCCATGCGACTTTTTTTTCTGCGCCGCTCTGAACAAAAAAAAAAAAAATGCGAAAGTATTCCACTGCGGACTTTTAATTCTGCAGTCCCGCTCTGAACGAAAAAAGAAAATGCGAAGTATTCTCCACTGCGGACTTTATTTCTGCAGTCCCGCTCTGAACAAAAAAAAAGAAAATGCGAAAGTATTCTCCACTGCGGACTTTTTATTTGCAGTCCCGCTTGAACAAAAAAAGATAAATGGAAATATTCCCCATGGACTTTAATTTGCGTCCCGCTCTGAATCGAAAAAAAGAAAGAATTTCCACTGGGACTTTAATTTCTGCAGCCCGCTTGAATCGAAAAAAAAAAAAAAATGCGAAAGATTCTCCCCCATGCGGACTTTTTTTTCGCAGTCGCGCTTGAATCAAAAAAAAAAAAAATGCGAAGTATTCTCCCTGGATTTTTTATCTGCAGTCCGGCTCTGAACCCAAAAAAAAAGAAAAAATGGAAGTTTCTCCTGCGACTTTTATTTTTCTGCGTCCGGCTCTGAAACAAAAAAAAAAAGAAAAATCCAAAGTATTTCATGCGGACTTTAATTTTCATCGCGTCTGAATCAAAAAAAAAAAAAAAATGAATATTCTCCCCCTGCGGACTTTTTATTTTGAGTCCCGTCAATCGAAAAAAAAAAAAAAGCGAAGTATTCTCCAACTGGGGCTTTTATTTCTGCAGCCGCCCCTTGAATCAAAAAAAAAGAAAATGCGAAGATCTCCCACTTGCGACTTTTTTTATTTTCCGCTCTAATCGAAAAAAAAAAAAAGAAAAATGCGAAAGTATTCCCTGCGTTTTTTCTGGTCCCCGCTCTGAATCGAAAAAAAAAAAATGCGAAAGTATTCTCCCACTGCGGACTTTTATTTTTTGCAGTCCCGCTTGAACGAAAAAAAAAGAAAAATGCGAAAGTATTTCCACTGCGACTTTTATTTTGCATCCCCGTTGAATCGAAAAAAAAAAAAAAAAATGGAAGTATTTCCCATGCGGATTTTATTTTTGCAGTCCCGCTTGAACAAAAAAAAAATAAATGCGAAAGTATTTCCATGATTTTTTATCTGCGTCCGCTTGAATCGAAAAAAAAAAAAAAAAAATCAAGTATTTCCCTCGGCTTTTATTTCGCAGTCCGCGCTCTGAACGAAAAAAAAAAAAAAAATGCAAAATATTCCACTGGGATTTTTTTCGATGGTGAACAAAAAAAAAAAAAATGCAAGTATTTCCCCTCATTTTTATTTTTGCTCCCCGCTTTAAGAAAAAAAAAGAAAAATCAAATATTCTCCATGGGGTTTTAGCAGTCCCGCTTAACAAAAAAAAAAAAGTCGAAATATCTCCCATGGGACTTTTTAAAATTTTTGCGCCGCGTCTGAACGAAAAAAAAAAAAAAAAATGCAAGTATTTTCCCACTGCGGACTTTTTTTTCGGTCCCGCTCTGAAAACAAAAAAAAAAAAAAATGCGAAAGTATTTTCCCACTGCGGACTTTTTTTCTGCAGCCGCTCTGAAACGAAAAAAAAAAAAAATGGAAAATTCTCCACTGCGGACTTTTTTTCGCAGTCCCCCTCTGAAAAAAAAAAAAAGAAAAATGCGAAAGATTTCCCCCCCCGGGGTTTTTTTTAAACAGTCCCCTCTGAATCAAAAAAAAAATAAAAAAAGGAAATATTCCCCATGCGACTTTAATTTGCAGTCCCGCCTGAAAAAAAAAAAAATTTCGAAAATATTTTCCCCCCTGGGACTTTTTTTTCTGCGCCCGTTGAACAAAAAAAAAAAAAAAAAAGCGAAAGTTTTTCTCCCCCTGCGGACTTTTATTTCTGCTTCCCGCTTGAATCGAAAAAAAAAAAAAAAAATGCGAAAGTATTCCCCACTCGGACTTTTTTTTTTGCGCCCCCGCTCTAAACGAAAAAAAAAAAAAAAATGCGAAAATATTCCCCGCGGACTTTTTTTTTGAAATCCGCGCTTATAAAAAAAAAAAAAAAAATGCAATTTTTTCTCCCCCTGCGACTTTTTTTTTTCTCAGTCCGCGGGTCTGAATCAAAAAAAAAAAAAAAAAAAAGGAAAGTATTTCCCCTCCGGACTTTTTATTTTGCAGTCCCCTCTAAACAAAAAAAAAAAAAAAAAAAAAATGCGAAAGTATTCTCCCCCTGCGATTTTTATTTGCTTTGGGGTCTGAATCGAAAAAAAAAAAAAAAATGGAAAGTATTCTCCCCCGGACTTTTTTTTTTCTGCGTCCCCGCTTGAAAAAAAAAAAAAAAAGAAAAATGCGAAAGTTCTCCACTGGGGACTTTTTATTTTTCAGTCCGCGCCTGAATCGAAAAAAAAGGGAAAATGCGAAAGTATTCTCCACTGCGACTTTAAAATTCTCGTCCCCGTTGAAACGAAAAAAAAAAGAAAAATGGAAAGTATTCTCCCACTTGGGCTTTTTATTCTGCACCGCGCTTGAACAAAAAAAAAAAAAAAATGCGAAAGTTTCCCCACTGCGGCTTTTAAAATTTTGAGTCCGCGATCGAAAAAAAAAAAAAGAAAAAAGGAAAGATTTTTCCCACTGGGACTTTTTATTTTGCAGTCCCGCTTGAAAAAAAAAAAAAATAAAAACGGAAGATTCTCCATGCGGACTTTTTATTCGCAGTCCCCGCTCTGAACAAAAAAAAAAGAAAAATTTCGAAATATTTTCCCCCTGCGGACTTTAAAATTTTTGCTCCCCGCTCTGAACGAAAAAAAAAGAAAAATGCGAAAGTATTCTCCCACTGCGGACTTTAATTTCTCGTCCCGCTTAAAAAAAAAAAAAAGAAAAATGGAAAGATTCTCCCAAGCCGACTTTTTTAATTGCAGTCCCCGCTTGAAACGAAAAAAAAAAAAAAAAATGCAAGGGATCTCCTCTGCGGACTTTTTTTTTTCTGCATCCCGCTCTGAAACAAAAAAAAAAAAAGGGAAAAAGCAAAGTATTCTCCACTGGGGACTTTTTATTTTGCAGTCCCCGCTTGAATCAAAAAAAAAAAATCGAAAATATTCTCCCCCTGCGGATTTTTTTTTCGCATCCCCGTTTAAAGAAAAAAAAAAAAAAAATGAAAAAAATTCTCCCGTCGGCTTTTTTTCGCAGTCCGCGCTTGAACAAAAAAAAAAAAGAAAAAGCAAAGTATTTCCCCCCTGCAGACTTTTTTTTATGCTGTGGCCTTGAATCGGAAAAAAAAAAGAAAAATGGAAATATTCCCAACGCGGGCTTTTTTTCTGCAGCCCCCTCTGAATGAAAAAAAAGAAAAAATGCGAAAGAAACTCCCCGCGGACTTTTTTTTTCTGCATCCCCGTTTAAACAAAAAAAAAAAAATAAAATGCGAAAGTATTCCCCAGCGGATTTTTTATTGCAGCCCCGCCTTTAACGAAAAAAAAAAAAAAGGGAAAAAAAGCGAAAGTATTCTCCCCCCTGGACTTTAAATTTTTTGCAGTCCGCGCCTTTAAAAGAAAAAAAAAAAAAAAAAATTTCAAAATTTTCCCCACTGCGGACTTTTTTCCCATCCCCGTCTGAAACGAAAAAAAAAAAAAAAAAAATGGAAATATTCCCCCCGGACTTTAAAAATTTCTGCAGTCCGCGTTTCTGAAAGAAAAAAAAAAAAAGAAAAAAATCGAAAGATTTCCCCTGCGGACTTTTTTTTTTCGCAGTCCCCTCTGAAACGAAAAAAAAAAGAAAAAAAGCAAAAATTCTCCCACTGCGGGCTTTTATTTTTGCAGGCGCTCTAAGAAAAAAAAAGAAAAAAGGAAAGTATTCTCCCCCTGCGGGTTTTTATTTTTGCAGTCCCGGTCTGAAAACAAAAAAAGAAAAATGGGAAGTTCTCCCACTCGGGCTTTTTATTTTGCAGTCCGCGCTTGAAACAAAAAAAAAAAAGAAAAATGCAAAGTATTTCCCTGCGGGCTTTTTATTTTGGTCGCGCCTTAAAAAAAAAAAGAAAAAAGAAGTATCTCCCCCTGCGGACTTTTTATTTGAGTCCGCCTTGAACAAAAAAAAAAAGGAAAAATGGAAGTATTCCCCATGGGACTTTTTTTTTTGCATTCCCGCTTAACGAAAAAAAAAGAAAAAATGCGAAAAGTTTCTCCCGCCGACTTTTTATTTTTGCAGTCCCCGTCTAATCGAAAAAAAAAAGAAAAAAAAGAAAAATATTCTCCCCCCTCCCGGGCTTTAATTTTTGCAGTCCGCCTTGAAAAAAAAAAAAAAAAAAAAAAAAAAAATGCAAAAGATTTCCCCCTGCGCTTTTTATTTTCATCGGCGTCTGAACGAAAAAAAAATGAAAACAATCGAAAGTATTTTCCCCTGCGACTTTTTTTTCTGCAGTCCGCGTTTTTGAAACGGGGAAAAAAAAAAAAAAAAAAAAATGGAAAGTATTCTCCCCCCCGGACTTTTTAATTTTTGCATCCCGCTCTGAAACAAAAAAAAAAAAAAAGAAAAATGCGAAGTATTCTCCATGCAGACTTTTTTTTATTTAGTTGGGGTCGAATCGAAAAAAAAAAAAAAAAAAAATTTGGGAAAATATCTCCACTGCGGACTTTTTATTTTTGCAGTCCCGCCGAACAAAAAAAAAAAAAAAAATGCGAAAGATTCTCCCCCTGGGCTTTTTTTTTTCTGCAGTCCCCGCCGAAAAAAAAAAAAAAAAAAATCAAAGTATTCTCCACGCGGCTTTTTTTCTGCAGTCCGCGTTGAACGAAAAAAAAAAAAAAATCGAAAAATATTCTCCCCGCGGCTTTTAAATTTTCGTCCCCCGCTTGAAAAAAAAAAAAAAGAAAAATAAAAAGCGAAAAAATTCCCCACGCGGACTTTTATTTTGCACCGCCTTGAATCGAAAAAAAAAAAGAAAAAACAAAATATTTTCCCCCGCGGGCTTTTTTTTTTCTGAGCGGCTTCTGAAACGAAAAAAAAAAGATAAAAAAGCCCAAAGTTTCTCCCCCTGCGATTTATATTTCTGCAGTCGCGCTCTGATAAAAAAAAAAAGAAAAATGGAAAAAAATTTCCACTGGGACTTTTTATTCTGCAGTCGCGCTCTAAAACGAAAAAAAAGAAAAAAAGCAAAAAAATTTTCCAAGCCGGGGTTTTTTTTTTTGCAGCCCGCTTTTTAAAAAAAAAAAAAAAAGAAAAAAGCGAAAGTATTTCCACTGGACTTTTTTTTTGCATTGGGTTGAATCGAAAAAAAAGAAAAAAGGGATTTCCCACGCCGATTTTTAAATTTTGCAGCCCCGCTCTAATCGAAAAAAAAAGAAAAAATTTCGAAAATTTCCCCCATGCGGCTTTTTATTTCTGATCCCCCCTCTGAAAAAAAAAAAAAAAGAAAAATGCGAAAGTATTTCCACTGCGGGCTTTTTTTTTTGCGTCGCGCCTGAACGAAAAAAAAAAAGGGAAAATGGAAAGTATTCTCCCACGGGGACTTTTTTCTGCAGTCCCGCTCTGAAAAGAAAAAAAAAAAAAAAGCGAAAGATTCCCCATGCGGCTTTTTTTTCTGCAGTCCCGCTCTGAAAAAAAAAAAAAAAAAAAAATGCGAAAGTATTCTCCCACTGCGGCTTTTTTTTCTGCGTCGCGCTCTAATGGAAAAAAAAAAGAAAAAATGCGAAGTATTTCCAAATGGATTTATTCTGCCCCGCGCCCTTTAAAGAAAAAAAAAAAAAAAGTAAAAAATTTTCCCCCCCTCGGCTTTTATTTTTTGCAGTCCCCGCCTGAAACAAAAAAAAAAAAAAAAAAAATGGAAAATATTCCCCACTGCGACTTTTTATTTTGCGTCGGTTTGAATCGAAAAAAAAAAAAAAGAAAAATGAAAAGATCTCCATGCGGACTTTTTAATTTTGCGTTCCCTCTGAATCGAAAAAAAAAGAAAAAAGCGAAAAATTTTCCCATGGGGTTTTTTTCTGCATTTTTCCCTCGAAAAAAAAAAAAAAAAAAAATGCGAAAGTTTTTTTCCCTGGGACTTTTTTTTTGCAGTCCGCGCTCTCAATGAAAAAAAAAGAAAAACAAAGTATTCTCCAGCGGACTTTTAAAATTTTGCAGTCCGTCTAAAAAAAAAAAAAAAGATAAAAAGGGAAGATCCCCACTGGGACTTTTTTTTTGCAGTCCGCGCTTGATCGAAAAAAAAAAAAAAAATGGGGAAAATATTCTCCCCCTGCGGGTTTTTATTTCTGCCGTCGGCTCTAAACGAAAAAAAAAGAAAAATGCCAAAGTATTTCCCCCCGCGACTTTTTTTTTCGATCCCCCTGAAAAAAAAAAAAAAAAAAGAAAAATGCAAAGTTTTCTCCCCCTGCGCTTTTTTTTAGTTTCCGGGGCCCCTTTAAAAAAAAAAAAAAAAAAATGCGAAGTATTCTCCCACTCGGGGCTTTTTATTTGCGTCCGCGCTTAATTTGAAAAAAAAAAGAAAAAATGCGAAAGTATTCCCCACTGCGGGTTTTTTTCTGCAGTCCCGTCTAATCGAAAAAAAAAAAAAAAATGGAAAGTATTTCCCCCTCGGCTTTATATTTCTGGGGTCCGCCTAAAAAAAAAAAAAAAAAAAATGCGAAAGTTTTCGAGGGGGACTTTTTTTGCAGTCGCGCTTGTAAAAAAAAAAAAGAAAAATGCGAAAGAAAATTCCCCCTGCGGGCTTTTTTTATTGCAGTCCGCGTCTTAATCGAAAAAAAAAAAAAAAAATGGGAAAGTATTCTCCCCTCGGATTTTATTTGCAGTCCGGTCTGAAAAAAAAAAAAAAAATAAAAAGCGGAAGTATTCTCACCCGCGGGCTTTTTATTTTGCAGTCCGGGGCTTTTAACGAAAAAAAAAAGAAAAATGGAAAATATCTCCCACTGCGGACTTTTTATTTCTGCAGCGCGCCTTTAATTGAAAAAAAAAAGAAAAAAGCGAAAGTATTTCCCCCTGGGATTTTTATTTCTGAGTCCCGCTTGAATAAAAAAAAGATAAATGCAAAGTATTCTCCCACGCGGACTTTTTATTCTGCATCCCCGCCTGAAACAAAAAAAAAAAAAAAAATGCAAAAAATTCTCCATGGACTTTTTAAAATTTTCCCACCGCGTCTAAGAAAAAAAAAAAAAGAAAAAAATGCGAAAATTCTCCATGCCCACTTTTTATTTGCGTCCGCGCCCTGAATCGAAAAAAAAAAAGAAAAAAAAAAGGAAAAATTTTCCCCCCGGGGTTTTAATTTTTTAGTCCGGCTCTGAAAAAAAAAAAAAAAAGAAAAAGCGAAAAAAATTTTCCCCCGCAACTTTTATTTTGCATCCCCGCTTGAAACAAAAAAAAAAAAAGGGAAAAAATCAAAACCCACTGGGACTTTTTTTTTTCTGCAGTCCCCCTCTAAAAGAAAAAAAAAAGAAAAAAAAGCAAAGTTTCCCCTGGGTTTTTATTTTTTGCAGTCCCGTTTTAAACAAAAAAAAAAAAAAAATGGAAAGATTCTCCCCGGATTTTTAATTTTTTGGCCCCCGAAAACAAAAAAAAAAAAAAAAAAAAACGAAAATATTCTCCCCCTGCGGACTTTTTATTCTGCAGTCCGCCCTAATCGAAAAAAAAAAGAAAAAAATGCGAAAATTCTCCACTGGGCTTTTTTTTTTGCACCGCTCTAAACAAAAAAAAAAAAAAAATGGGAAATATTTCCCCCCTCGGACTTTTTTATCTGCAGTCCGCGCTCTGAAAAAAAAAAAAAAAAAGGGGAAAAAGCGAAAGTATTCTCCCCCCTGCATTTAAAATTTGCATCCGCGCTCTGAAACGAAAAAAAAAAAAAATAAAATGCAAAGATTCTCCCTGCGACTTTTTTTTTTCCCCCCGCGTCTGAAACAAAAAAAAAAAAAAATGGAAATTTCTCCCACTGCGGGCTTTTATTTCTGCGCCGCTCGAATAAAAAAAAAAAAAAAAATGCGAAAGTATCCCCATGCGGACTTTTTTTTCTGCAGTCCCCCGCTCTAATAAAAAAAAAAAGAAAAATGCGAAAGTATTCTCCCCTGGGACTTTTTTTTTCGCGTCCGGCTAAAGAAAAAAAAAAAAAAATGGAAATATTTCCCCACTCCGACTTTTTATTCGCAGCCGGCTCTGAACAAAAAAAAAAAAAAAAAATTAAAGTATTTTTCCCCTCGGGTTTTTTTTTTTCAGTCCCCGCTCTAACAAAAAAAAAAAGAAAAATGAAAATATTTTCCCCAATGGGCTTTTATTTGCGTCCCGGGGCTTGAACAAAAAAAAAAAAAAAAAACAAAGTATTCTCCCACTGGGACTTTTTATTTTGGTTGGCTCTGAACGAAAAAAAAAGAAAAATGCAAAGTACTCCCAGCGGGTTTTTTTTTCTGCATCCCGCTCTAAAACGGGAAAAAAAAAAAAAAAAGCAAGTTTTTTCCCCCCTGCGGGGCTTTTTTTTCTGCAGCCCCCGCCTTAACAAAAAAAAAAAGAAAAAATCGAAAGATTTTTCCCCCGGGACTTTTTTCTGCAGTCCGCCCTTGAAAAGAAAAAAAAAAAAAAATGGAAAAAATTTTTCCCCTCGGACTTTTTAAAAATTTTGCGTCCCGCTCGAAAAAAAAAAAAAAAAAGAAAAATCGAAATATTTCCCCTGCGGGCTTTTTTTTTTCGTTTGGGTCTGAAGAAAAAAAAAAAAAAATTGAAATATTCTCCCCTGCGATTTTATTTTTTGAGTCCCGCCCTGAATCAAAAAAAAAAAAAAATGGAAAAATTTTCCACTGGGATTTTTTTAGCCCGCCTTGAAAAAAAAAAAAAAAAAAAAATGCGAAGATTCTCCCCCTCGGCTTTTTAAATTTTTGCATTTCCCGTCTAACGAAAAAAAAAAAAAAAAAATGGAAAATACCCCACTCGGCTTTTTATTTTTGCAGTCCCCGCTTGAAAAAAAAAAAAAAAAAGAAAAAAAGCGAAAGTTTCCCCACTGCGGATTTTATTTCTGCGTCCCCGGGTCCAATGAAAAAAAAAAAAAAAAAAGCGAAAGTATTCTCCCCTGCCGACTTTTAATTTTTCGTCCCCCCTTTAATCGAAAAAAAAAAAAAATGGAAATTTCTCCACTCGGACTTTTTTTCGCAGTCCCCTCTTAAAAAAAAAAAAAAAAAAGCGAAAGTATTCTCCACTGGGGCTTTTTATTTTTGCGTCCCCCGTCGAAAAAAAAAAAAAAAAATGGAAGTATCTCCCACGCGGATTTTTATTTCTGCATCCCCCCTCGAAACAAAATAAAAAAAAAAATGCGAAAATTCTCCACTGGGATTTTATTCTGCAGTCCGCGTTGAACCAAAAAAAAAAAAAAAAAAAAGGAAAGATTCCCACTGCACTTTAAATTTTTGCATCCCCCTCTGAAAAGAAAAAAAAAAGAAAAAGGGGAAGATTCTCCCACGCGGATTTTTATTTTTTATCCCCCTTGAATAAAAAAAAAAAAAAAAAATGCGAAAATTCCCACTGGGATTTTTTTTTCGCTCCCCCCTTAAACAAAAAAAAAAAAAAATGCAAAAATTTCCCCATGCGGACTTTTTTTTGCATCCCCTCGAAGGGGGAAAAAAAAAAAGAAAAAAAAGCGAAAGTATTTCCTGCGGATTTTTTTTTTTTGCAGTCCGGCCCCCGAAAAAAAAAAAGAAAAACCAAAAATATTCCCCACGCGGGGCTTTTATTTCTGCAG
>NW_027622467.1:0-12760 GCF_034508935.2 Berghia stephanieae
ATAAATTTTTAAACCCCATAGGGGGGGGAGGTTAAATTCATAATTTATGAAATAGGTTTTGGGATTATACTAAAAAACCAAATCCGTGATCAACTATGGTTTTCTGAAACCAATTTTTTTCCCCATGGTTCTGAAAGAGGTCTGGAATTTCAAGATCTCAGCTTTCAGAGAGCAACTAATGCGAAAAATTTTTAAATTAAAAATTTGCGGCCCCTTTTCCCTGTTGCCTCAAGTCCCCAAAATTGGACAAAAGGGTTTAAAATGATGAATGAGTGAGTTTTTTTTTTAGTTTTCGACTAAACATGTGCCCGTGAAGTCATGACTTTCATCGTGTCTATAAAAATGAACAACTAAAAATGTGTGTTTTAAAGCCATTGTTGTGATTCATGACACATATGACGTGATAGTAACATTGCGGCTATGTGGTCTTGTGGATGACACTCGATTTGGGATCGGGGGGTCCGGGGTTTTCGAGCCTCGCTCGAAGCATATTTTGATCCTTGGAAAAGACTTTTTTTACTCACATTCTCTCACCGACTGAGGTGAAAAATAAGTACCGTCTTTAAACAGCGTTGTCTCAGTCCGAAAAAATGTTATATCGCCTGCCAGGCTTTCCATGTCACGCCCTTTTGGCCGGGAACCCCCTTGTAAAGCCTTTGAGCACTTTTAGGGGATTTTGCGCAATAAAAAAAACTCAATTTTTTTTTAAAATCATCGTCAGACACCCCAGTCACAAAATACACAGTCAAAAAATTTTTTAAAAAGGGCAAAACCTGTAATATGATACTGAAAGGAGATTTGTTTGATAGTCTCTCATAGTCACCCTTTTTCCCCCACAAACGAAAACAGATTGAAACAGCTGCTGATGTCTTTCCCAAAAATGGGGGGTTTAAATGACGGGTTATAGAAAACCAAGAAGGGATCAATAGGATTCAAAAATCTGATGTCACTTCGCCCACAACGGGGGCATCGTGATTTTTCCCCAAAAAAAGGGTACTTTTTATTTTTCATGCTGGATAGACCTTTTTCATTGTTTTCGTTTCAAATTATAAAAGTCAAAACAGATCATATTTATAATTTTTTTCTCCTCTGGATACACTTTTATGCTCGGCCGAGAAAATTTTATAAGGGGGTCCGCCATTGTTCCGAAAGTTTAGAGCCAGTTCCCAAGTTACCATTCGTCCCTTAAAGAGGAAGTGACGACATGGGCTGTTGAAGCGTAAATTTTCAAAAAATTTCCTTTTTAAAAAAATTTCTATATCCCGTCCAAATTCCCATTTTAAATGAACCCCAACAAAATTAAGGGATTTTTTTCCCGGGGCCCCTCAAAATTTGCAAAGAAAAGGGGGAAAAAGTGTTTTTCCCCCAAATTTGCAGTCGAAAACCCCCCATTTTGAACAGAAAAAAAAAGGTTTTTTTTCACTGAGGGCCCCAAAAAAAATTTTTCAGAGAGGGGAAAAAGGGGGTTTCTACTATTTCAATTTATTTTTGGGCCCTATTCGCTATTCGCAAATGCCTACGCGAATAAGCATTTTGTATTTTTCTATTGTTCGACCCCTTTTAAAAAGGGAAAATCTCAAAAGTTTTTCCCCCAATGTTTTGGGAAAACCAAAAACCCCAAAGAACATGGGTAAATTTTAAAAAGTTTGGGTTTAAACTTTTAGAGGGACGGGGGGAAAACCAATTACCCAATTTTTTGGGGGGAAAAAAAAAATAAAAAAAATTTTAACAAACATCAACAAAATTCCCCTTTTCCCTTTAAAAGTACCATTTTTTTTTGTACTTCTTGTACTTCAAGTACCAAGTCTTTTTCCAGACATCGGGTCATGGTACCCCATTAAAACCAAGTTTTTTTTAAAACCCCAAAAACTAAAATTTCTTTTCTCTTTTTTTTCACCCAGTGTTCAAAAATATTCAAATATGTTTTTTTTTGGGGCTCCCCTTTAAAATTTTTTTTGGGCCTTTTTGGGTTTTTCCCCCGGAGAGCAAGATGTTCAATACATTTATTGCATTTTGGTCCCCCAAAAAAAAGGGATTTTCTTTTTTCCCCATTGAAACCGGGTTAATAACCTTTTTGTTTTTTTTGTCCCTTTTCTCTAATACTTTTTCATTATTTTTTTCTTTTTAAAAAGGGTTTTAAAACAATGAAAATAAATCTGATTTAAAAACAAATTTTTTTTTTTTTTTAGAAAAAATTTTATAGTATTGCCAACCAACACACCCCAAAAAATTTTTTGGGAACCTTGGGAACCCTTTTTTTAAAGTTTCGAATTTTTTGTCACCAAATCGTTGTTTTTTTTTTGGCCAACCTGTTTGGAGGGGGTTCCCCAAATAAAAAAATAATTTAAAACCCCCCTATAAACGTTCAAATTTTCCTAATTTTTGTGGGTTGGGGGGGTTTTACCGGAAGGCAATGTTTGAAATTTTTAGCCCCCAAAAACAAACTACAAAATTTTTAACCAAAAAAAAAACACGTTGTTCAGAGCTAAAAAGAACCCTGGGGCCAAATCAATTTGGATTTCTTTTAAACAGCACGAAGGGGCAATAGGGTTTTTGCAACCCCCCCGAAAAGGCCAGTTAATCTATGGCAGAGAAATTTCCCCCCCGCTTAAGGGGAAAAACCCGCTGGGGCCCCCCATCCCCCCCCCGGGGGAAAGAGAGGGGGTTTTAAAAAAGTTTTTTGGCTCAAATTTTATCTTACTGATTGGAAAAGCTGACGCCCTTCCCCTTTTTTCTCTCTCCCTCTCTCTCTCTCTCTCCCCCCTTTTTCCCTTTTTTTTTTTTTTTATATATATATTATAAAAAAATTTTAAAAAAAATAAAACACATTTAAAAAAGCCTTTTTTTTTCCCTTAAAAAACAAGCTCGGGCACTTTTCAATTTTAAAATCAATTTTAAGTGAAAAAAAAAAAACAAAAAAAAATTTTTACCCCAAAAAAGGGTTCCCAAAAAAGTCAAGAAAAACAAATAAAAATAAAAAGTGGGTTTTTAAAATTTTTTTTTAAAAATAGGGAAAGGGCTTTCATCCCTCAACCACCTTTTGGGTTTCCCTTCCAAAACTTTGGGGGCCCAAACAAGCAAAAGAAACCCATCACCAAATTTTTTTTTCTTTATCTTTTTTCCGAAATTTTCGTTTGGTCATTACATATTTAAAATGAAAATTTTTTAAAAATTTTTAATGACCCAAATAAATAAAAAAAATATATATATAATTTTTAAAAATATATAAAATTTTAAAATATATATATATAAATTTTAAAACGCTTCCCCCTTTAAAACCCTTTCTTTCTCTCCTCTAAATTCCCCTCTATCTCTCGCTCTCTGTTTTCCCCTTCTCTCCCCTTATAATTCTCTTTTTCCCCTCTCTTCCCCTCCCTCTCTCTCCTTTTCACTCTCCTTTTCTCCTCTCTCTCCCCCTCTCTCTTCTTGCCCTATTTTTTAAATCCCAAAACACACCAAATAAATACATCCCCCTTAAATTTCCAAAAAACCCCTTAAAACCTTTTTATATTAAAATTTTTTTTTATTTTCATAAGTAAAAAAATTTTTGTATTTTCCCTTTTACTTTTACTCCATAGAAGAAAAAAAAGGGGGCTGCTTTTCCCCCCCCCCCGTTTATGTAGCAAATTTCCCCATCAAAAAAACGAATTCCCCCCCCCTTTTTTTTTTTAAAAAAATACAATAGTAAAATTTTTAAAAAAAAACTGGGGTTTTTCCCTTTTAAAAAATTTTCAAATTTTAACGCTTTTTACATTTAAGATACGCAGTGAAACCCGAAGTGACCAAAAAAAAAAACCCCCCAAAAAATTTTAAAAAAAAAAAAAAAAAAAAAAATTGGGGGCCCAAAAAAACGTTTTTTTTTTAAAAAACCCCATTAACGTTTTCCCCCCCCCTTTTCCCCAAAAAACCCCAAATTTATGAATTTAATTTTTGTCCCCCCGGGTTTTTTATTTTTTTTGTTCTTTAAAAAGAATTTAAGGGGCCCCCAAAAATTTAAAAAATTTTTTTTTTTTTGATTTTGGGAAAAAAAATTTTTTTTTTTGAAAAGGAAAGAAAAAAAGGTTTTTTAACCAAAAAATTTGGGGGGGGGGGAAAAAAAATTATTTTTTTTTTTTTTTTTTTTAAACCAAAAGTTTTTTTTTTTTTGGCCAAAAAAAAAATAAAAACCAACTAATTTTCCCCCAATTTTTATTAAAAAAAACCAATTTAAAAGGGTTTCCCCCGGAAAAAAGGGGAAAAAGAAACCGTTTAAAAAAAAACACAAAAAACAAAATTTTTTTTTTGGGTCCCCTTTCCCGGGGGTTTTAAATTTTCCCCTCGGAAAATAAAAGGAGGCCCCCCCCCCCCCCCCGGAAAAAAAACCCCTTTTTTTTTTTTTTTTTATTATTTTTTTTAAAAAAATTTTTTTTTTAATTTTTTTTCGGGGCCCGATGACGGGTGGGGGGGTATCCCCCTCTCCAAAACTTACCTTATTATATAGATCTTTAGATTCTTTTCCAATTTATCGATTTTCTCGTTTGACAGTTTTGCTTGTGAACATTTGGAACCATCTCTTGATTTAAAGGGCAGGCGGGTTTTTCGTAAAGGCGGGGGTGTTGTATAAAACCAAAGAGTAAACCCCTGACCGATGGGAAATAGGGGGTTGTGTAACCCAAAAGCCCTGCCGACTCGACTGCAAGGTCTTGTATTAATAGTTGCGTCACCATCTTTAACGCCAGGAATTAAATTTGTGAGGGCTCTCAGAAAATATATATTAAAAAAAAAAAAAAAACAACGCTGTTGAATCACACGAGATACATCAGTGGCTCGTCGCATTGAGAATTTAAAAATAGATATAAATCAAGAAAACCGAAAACCCGGAAAAAAAAGAAACTATCATTAAAATTTAAAAAAATTTAGCAATCCCTTTTTTCAAAATCAATCTACTAGAAAAATTTTTTTTTTCCCAAACCTATTTTTTGAAACCCAAAAATAAATTTTTCCTTTTTTCAAGCTGATTCAACAATGTGGTTTTTAAAATTATCGATACGAAATCTTTTAAGTTTCCAAAAAAAGGGTTTTTTTGTGTAACCCTTTTTCACACACACGCGCACACACACACACACACACACAAACCACACCAAAATATACAAAAAATACACATTCCTGTCTCTATTGCCTAATTTTAATTTTAATATATACACCCCATGCTGATTGTCACTACCCCCCCCCCCCCCCCAACCTTTTCCCACCACCCAAAGTCCCAGGGGGCCTTTCTCTTTGATTTCGTATCAGGGTCTACCCGAACCCAACACCTCACTTTTGGGGGTAAACCCCCCCCCCCCCCCCTCCCCCTTCGCCCTAAAATTTTAAATTTTTTTCTCTCTGTATAGACGCCACGTCACAATATTACTATTAATGACACTGACCGCCCCTCCCCTAACACAAGCCAACAGCAACCCAAGCTATCCTCTATACGTGACTTAGATCCGAGCTGCAACCGCTTGAGAGTCTTCACTATCCGACTCTTTCATGGCACGGAAACTATATCCGTTGGGGTTCGGCGTTGGGCTCTCTTTCGACCCTTTTCTTTAAAAAGCCATTGACAAAAACACGAGGGGGCCTTTTTACTCCTTTTCAACTGCATTAAAAAAAGACAAACTTTTAAGCTTACATTACTTTTTTTGGGACTAAAGGTGTGACGAAAACCAGGAAATGTAAGACTTGCATTTTCTTTTTTTTTGAGTACAAATCACTTGTTTAGTGCCTGTTTAAATAATAGGATTAATTTTTATCTATTTTCCCCAAAAATATTCAGCTTAAAAAATCTTTTCCCTTGTATTCATATAAAAATACAAGGCACATATAAGCATTATTTTTGTCTATAAAATCTACATTTATAAGCGCAATATCCACAAACATGCCAAAACGCTTTTCGAGGGGGCCCAAACCACACAGCACTTAACAGTAGGACGATACATGACCTGTTTGGCGATATTACATTTTCTTTTTTGAAGAGGGAATCTGTTAACGGGCCCGGTACTCACTTTACACCCCGAGTACGGTGAGTGAATGTGATAAAGAGCATTTTCCCAAGGGCTCAAACCCGCGGCCCTCTCAGAGCGGGGTCGAACCACTCCTTTATGGGGCGTGTATTATTTCCGTTCATCCCAATCGTATATTATTATTATTTTTATTATTTTTATTATTATTATTATTTTTATTTTATTATTATTTTTATTATTATTATATTAATTATTGTTATTATTATTATTAAATTTTATTATTATTATTATTATTTTTATTATTATTATTATTATCAATATCATTATTATTATTATTATTTTATTTTATTTTTATTATTTTTATTATTATTTTTATTTTTATTATTATTATATTATTATTTTTTATTATTATTTTTATTTTGTTACATTTTATTATTTTTATTATTATTTATTATTATTATTTTATTTTATTTTATTTTTATTTTTATTTTATTTTAATTATTTTTATTATTGTTACTTATATTATTATTATTTTTATTATTATTATTAATTATTTTATTATTTTTATTATTTTTATTTTTATTATATTATTATTTTATTATTATTTTATTATTATTTCTATTATTATTATTTTTATTTTATTATTATTATTATTTTTATTATTATTTTTTTTTTTTTAATACATCGATCTGATCTACAAGAGGGTCAGGGAGGGGAGGCAGGGCAGGGGAGGGGATTCATAATAAGCGATCCGACCCCTCCTCGTTCACAATTTGAAATCGAGTGCACTTCAAATACGTCCCAAAGCGTGGGAATCGGACTGGGAATGCAATGTGAAATGGATATGGATATGGATACCCAATACTTAACTAGATCTACCTACCTACCTACCTACCACTACCCTTACTAATATTATGAAACTGAAAGTTTTCATTCAATGCAATCAATCATTACAATGAAGACCTAGAGATCCTGCTCTGCGGTACTCTGAATAAAAACCCGCAACACTTATTAAAAATTTTTGGCCAGAAAACTCGTCCTTCAAATATCGATCGATTAAAATGACCCTCATCTTGGTAAAAACTCTCAAACTGGGACTTCGCGCGCGCGAGCGAAGTCCCAGGTTTGAGAGTTTTTTTGCCAAGATGAGGGGTCATTTTAGTCGATCGATATTTGATGGACGAGTTTTCTGGCCAAAATTTTTAATAGGTGTTTTTTGGGGTTTTTGTCGGTGTTATCGAAGTATTCAGATTATACAGTCTGAGAAAGGTAGAGAAGTTCACGCCAGGTCAAAGAGTTTTGCTACACAATAATAGCTAATAATATTAGACGGACGAGGTGGTTGAGTGGTTAATTATTAATGCATTGCATTGCCACCCGGAAAGACTTAGGTTCGAATCCCTGTTTCTGGCACTTTCGTGGTTTTTTTTTTCTTGGGCAAGATATTATTATTATCAATCCTCAATTTTGCTCACTTCGGACAACATGGGGTTATTTCCTATTGATATCGGACATTTTGTTTGTTGGGGTTACCTACAGCAGATACTGTGCTCTTGGCTAAGAAACTCACAACATTGCCATCCGGAAATATAACGGACCAAGAAACAAAACTATTTGTAACCTGAGCATTTATATTCTGGTAATTACAGTTAAGTGAAAATAGCTCAAAACTATGGATGGCAAAAAACAATAACAAAGACCTGAGTGGCGTCATCTTCGTTCTATCTTTATTCCTTCATGAGAATGTTGAGTCAAAATCTAAAGATACTCGCGAAAGACTTTAATCTTTCTTTTTATAATTTAATTTATAATGTGTTGTCTTAGACATACTGGCTGTATAGATAGTATGCGCTTGGCTAAGAAGCTCATAACATTGCCATCCGGAAGTATAACGGACCAACACACAAAACTGTGAGTAACCTTGAACGTTTATAGTCTGGTTAAGACAGTTTAGTGAGAATTACTCATAAACGCGGATGGCAAAAAAATAAAATAAAAAACAATAACAAAGACCCGAGTGACGTCAACTTAATTCTATGTATAGTCACCTGGAACAACTACAAAAGACGTCTAACTTCTACGTCATGGCACAAGACGGAATGGTTAGAGCTCAGGTGGTCGCTGGTTCGGATAAGTAAGTTGAGTCTTAGGGGTCCCAAGAACTCACCTGGGTGATAGAGCATTGGCTTCACATGGAAAGGGATAGGGATCAATCCCGGATGAAATCGGGAATTTTTTCTGACATTGTTGTAATACCATTCAATAGTCTGATGTCACGCGTCGGGCAACGGCGGCCATCTTGGTTCTAAACAAGGAAAATCATTACTTTATATTTTTAATGCTGGCTAGAACTTTTCATATGTCTTGTGATCAGAATGTGTAAAAGTCAAAAATGATCAATTTATGTGTTTTTCCTCTTGATACCCTTTATGCTCGCCGGAGAAATATTTCATACGGGCGTCCGCCATTGTTCCGATAGTTAGAGCCAGTGTTACTAAGTTACCGTGCGTCATTAGGAAGGAAGTGACGTTATGACTGTTGAAGAGTATTGACAAAATGTTACGATGGTTTGAGAGTATTTCCATTACAACAATTAATTAACCCATAACAATTTAACCTAAGAGACCTGCATATATGTAAACGTCGCTATGGCCCCCCTTTTTATTCATCGGTCGTTCACCTAGCAGTGATTGTTTGGGTAGCTAGGTCTGTTAGACCTGGCGGAAAGGCTTTTGCAGTAAACTAGCGTCCTGTCCAAAAGGCAGCAAGCAGTTGCTATTGTTTGTTTAACACTTTGGTAAGCGGAATAAACACTGGCTCCTTGGGCTTTTTCAGACCACAAGAGCACAGAGCAATTGAGCTTTTTGAGATTTATTGAGCTTTAATATAGCGCAATATCCACTAAATGTGCTCAAAGCGCTTATAAGGTAAGTACAAGATCCCTTCGAAAAACGCCTCAATTATAATATTAAGTAGAAAGTGCGATTTATATAATAATAATAATAATAATAATAATAATAATAATAATAATAATAATAATAATAATAATAATAATAATAATAATAATAATAATAGATCTTTATTGTCCATAAACATGGCAATTTGTCATTTAGTTACACTTGTTATAACGTTAAACGATAACTGTAACATTGAACAGATATTTCTTCCTCTCTCTCTCTCCTCTCTCTCCTCTCTCTCTCTCTCTCTCTCTCTCTCCTATGAGTTTTCGCATTACTTTTTCTAGGTCCGCCCGCATGCTTACCAAAAATTATTTCTAGCTCTCTTGTGTTTAAAAAAAATTGTTTAGAAAGTTATGGTTTTGATTGCAAAGTCAACCAGAAAGAAGAGAGAAAAAAGATATGTTACGCATTTCTGTAGGTTGAATCACAACAAGAACTCCACATTACGCCAATGTAAGTAATAAACGCAAACGCTGTGGAAGTTGGTCAACCACTAAAATTGCAACAAACAAACGTAGCAGTAGCAGCAATAACACCACCACCACCACCACCACAACCACCACCACCACCACCCCACCCCCCCCACCACCACCAATGCACAAAAAAAAAAAAAACAATACAAATAACCAGGAAACTCGGCAAAGAGAAAAATAAAAATAAAAAATAATAAAAATAATAAAATAGTAATAATATAATAAAATAAAATTTTAATAATAATAATATTAAATTAATAAAAAAAATAAAAAAATAATAATGATTAATAATATTAAAATAATAATAATTAATAATAATAATATAATAAAAATATAATTTTTTAAATAAAAATTTAATAAATAATAATATTAATAATTAATAATAATAATATAATAAAAATGTAATAATATTAATAAAAAAATGATAATAATAATAATAATAATTATAATAAAAAAATAATGAAAAATTTTAATAAAAAATAATGTGGATTATGATATGATGTGATGATGATGATGAGATGATGATATGATGAATGGATGTGTGAGAGTGATAGAAACCCACAAAAACAACAATTTTTAAAATACTGACTCGGACGTTTAGCCCTAATTCCTTCTCACCCCAAAAAATTACACCCCCCACACCCACCCAAGTATTATTAAACCCCCCCCTTTACTACTTTTCAACTATCAGTTTTTTAAAAATAAACATAACAACCAAAGTGTTGAAATGCCGAGTGGTTAAGCCATTGCACTTGACCCCGATTTCAAGCCCCGTTTCAGGCACTTTCGTTTGTTTCCTTGAGAAAGATTACCCCCCCCAAATTTTTGTCCTTGGACAACATGGGTGATTTCTTTTGACATCAAACATCTTTTTTGATGAGTTTTTATTAGTATGCGATGACGTATTTAGGGCTTTGTTTTGTTTTTGCCATCCGCGTTTGTGAGTGTTTCCCTAAACTGTATTATCCGACTTAAAATTTTGGTTCACAGAGTTTGTGTGTTGGTCCTTTTATATTCCGGATGGCAATTTTTGGACCCCCAAAACCCCCCCGGCCCCCCCCCCCCCCCCAAAAAAATTTTTTTTTTTTTTTAAAAAAATTTTTTGGAAAAAGCCCAAGCAGGGGCTGTGACAAGAAAAGATACGAAAATGAAAGGAATGTTGGAAAGCGGGGCCGTCGCTCGTTTCGTGTCGCTTTGCTGGCGTTGTGTTGTGTTCTTGTCCCCCTGCTCTTTCGGGGGGCTGTTAATGCTCAAGTCAGTTTAAAAGATTTGATAATGATGTTATTGAATGACAATAAAATAGTATAATAAAAATAACAATTTTTTAAAGTATTATTTCATTATTATCAAAAACACTACTCGTATAAAATTTTGGGGGTAGGGAAATTTTTGTTATATTTCTGCCAACCCCGCAACTATTTTGGTGAATTCAAAGGATAGTAAATAATTTATAATAAATAACTAAATTTGGTTTGGTTTTTATGAATTTGCCTAAAAATTACTAAATTCACAAATGGTTTTTGTAAATAAATTTTGGTATCCATACCGCGAATTAAAATTTGGGATTTATTTATTTTTGTTTCCCTTTTTTTTCGTTCTTGGAAACCCTTTTTATTTTATTATATTAAATCTGGTATCTGTTTTTTTTCTTATTTGTTTTTTTAACTCTTTATCTGGGAAATAAAGGTACTTGGACTGGGAAGTTACATATTTATTTTTTTAATTTTTTCAAAATTTAAACTGGGTCCGAGTTCCAAATTTGTAGATCCCATAACCGAAAGAATTAGATTTGGGCTTGATTTAATTAAAATTGTTGTAATTTACAAAATTTGCATGGTTTTAGAGTATTTCGATAACAAAAATACCCCATAAAAATAGGCCCCTACCAGACCGCTTGGGTTAACTCGCGGGGGCCCCTGCACAACTGAAAATTACATTGTAATACATTTGGGAAAAATCAAAAGGTATAAAGCCCCAAAAAAAATAACGATTGGGTATCAGCTTTCCATCCTTAACATTGAATATAGCCGACACTAAACCCTCAAGGACTGGCAGTTTGACGTCTTTTTTTTTGGGGTTTGGTAGGTCTGTGAGTTTTAGCGTAGCCATCGTTAGTTATAGATGAATGCGCTTGGCCCAAAGGATTCAAAATTCCCTCCGGAAGTATAACGGAAAACCACAAATCTGTGAAACCCATGAATTTTTAGTTGGTTAATACAGTTTTAGTGAAACAATCAAAAACGCGGGGGCAAAAAATAAAAAGGCCTGTACGTCATCTGCTACTATTAATAGCCTGATACTGAAACCCAAAAGGGACTGGCATTTTGATCATTATTTTTTTTTGACCCCCTTGTATTTGTCGATAAAAGTCTTGGAAAAGTTATTTCATTGGGTTTAATATTTATCACCCGATTTTTTCTTTTGTGGCAAAAAGGGGGGGATTTTTTACGTTATTTTTTTGGTCAGATCAGGCCTTGCTTAAGAAGGCCCCCGGTACGTCATTTCAACCAATTTTTGTTATTTACCCTTATCTGCCCTACTCGGAAGACGCGTATTAAACTTGGCCCGAGAAGTCACCTTCAAAATTTTTATCGATTCAAATGCCCCTCATTTTTGCAAAAACTCTTAAACTGGGAGATGTTTTTTTAATTTTCTATCGATTTTAAGAATTTCCCAAAAAAATATTTTTCCCTTTAAAAAATCAATGATGAAAAACCCCTTTTCAAATAACGATCGGTTAAAATGACCCCGATTAAATATGTATCGATTAAAATAAGAATTTGGCCTACCAACCTGTTTTTTGTAAACGTCGTTGGCCCCCCATGCATAAACCTTACCCTACAGCTGAGAACGTAGCGAGAAATCATTATAAAATTAACGGAAAACAAGAATGAATCCGTCGTTTTTAGATAAATGTAACAATTTTGTTTTGTTTTTTTTGCGTCTCGCCCTCGTCGTTGTTGTTTTTGTTGTTGTTGTTGTCGCGTTTTCGTTGTTGTTTTTTTTGTCGTCGTCGTCGTCGCGTCGTTTTTGTTTTTGTCGTCGGCATCGTTTTGTTGTTGTTTTTGTTTTTGTTGTTGTCGTCGTCGTGTTGTTGTTGTTGTGTTGTCGTTGTTGTTTTTTGTTTGTTTTTGTTGTTGTCGTCGTTTTCGTTGTTTTTGTTGTCGCGGTCGTCGTCGTCGTTTTTTGTTGTTGTGTCGTCGTCATCGTTGTTGTTTTTGTTTTTTTTGTTTTTGTGTCGTCGTCGTCGTTGTTGTTGTCGTTGTTGTTGCCATCGTTGTCGTTGGTGTTGTTGTCGTTGTCAGTTTTTGTTGTTGTTTTTGTTTTCCATCGGTTTTCGGTG